>NC_134490.1:65643072-65908072 GCF_040206685.1 Ascaphus truei | reverse complement strand
AAAAGGGGGATTCAATGCGCACTCACATCCAGGTAGGGACCTGGATGTGAGTGCGCATTGGATCCCCCTTTTCTACAAAACTTTTAGTGGTTTAAGAACGAACTCACCAACAACCCTTTGCGGCACCCAACAAAGAAATCTACACCCAATATCGGGACTATTAGTATTCTTTGTTTCCTATATCCACAGTATTTTTTGTGCTCGTTTCTTCTTTCCCTATTTACATAGTTGAATGATAGCAGTGTAATCCACAGGTCGGGAGACGCGGTGCACACGATACAGGGGAAAAACGGAGTACAGCACATCCAAAAATAGTTAAAACAATTTATTTGGTGGGTGACATAGGAGACATCAGATATAGATGTGTTAAGGAAAGAAACGGATGCGTTTCGGGCTTGGCTTGCCCTTTGTCAAAGAGTATGTACTATGTTCCCCTGTATGCTGTGGACCGCGTCTCCCCACTGTGGATTACACAGTCCTCTGGAATATCATCGGGGACAAATGTAGGGTAAAACAAGTTACCTTTTAGTGACTGGCTGATGTTAGAACAGAACAAATTTTAGGGTCACTCAAGTCCCTTCTTCAGATGGGAATTACTGCAGAATCAGACATGGTTACATGTATAACATTCTCGTATCATCAGTAAGCTGTGATGGCTGATCTTGAGCTTGTCTCATGTGCCAAGTGCGGCCCACAAAAGACATTGAACTATCTGCCAGTGCAGTGTTTCACAATTACATTGATTTTCAATTTAAGGTAATGGAACTGTACATGCTAAAGATGTTATGCATGCTTGGAAATGTGTAATCATTAAGTCTGGTCTTAAAGGAGCAGTCCCAGACGTCGATTAATTTATTTTTCAATATAGAATTGAAGCAGGGGGTCTCTGGTGCTGAACCCTGTTAAATTTCAGCTCCGGGGCCCCCAACTTCCCGAGATACATCCTTCCGATGTAGGCGCCGGTAGCAGCTCCGCCTCAGCAAGCACGGAGTTCGGGTTTGAAGCTGCACCAATGACGTCACAGCTTCCGATTGGCCTGCACGCCAGGAAATAGCTGAACAGCGGCCATTAAGTGATCCCTGCTTGACGAGGAGAGCAGCTACTGGCACCTAGTTCGCAGGTAAGTATCTCCGGAAGCAGAGCCTTCGCGGTGCTGAAATTAACAGGGTACAGCTCCGGAGACCCCCCCCCCCCCCCCCCCCCCGTGTCAAATATTTTAAAAATAAAATCACAAAAATCCACCCGTGGGACTGCCTCCAAGATCTATAATAAAGATCTAAAATATTCTTGTGCACAGAATTTTTTTATGATCTGTTCCCTTTGGAAAACTAGTTGGAGAAAACTGCATTACAAAGTACCATTTGTCACCTACTTTTGCTTTAATTGTTTGAGAAACCATTTTTATTCTGTGGGGTTCGCATGGTACCAGCAGTGATTACATAGGTTCTTCCTGCACCACTGCTCAACACTATATGTAGATGATCGACTTAAATAATAAGAACTTTATTTCATATAAACTTAAAGCCGCACTATCCACCCAAAATGAAATAATTGTTTTAAGTTTACCTGTACCGAGGTTTTCCCTGGAGCCGATCTGCGGACCCCCGACCTCCAGATACCCGGTTCCCGACATATTCATAGGATTTTTGTGCCGGTTTTGACATCGAAAATGACAAATATGGCCACTGCGTCCCAAACAAAGTCGTAACATTGTCTCCCCAAAACATAACTTCCTATTGACTGCCGGAGCAAGCATTGAGCCTATGGCCATCTTGTGTACCCCAGTCAAGTATTGTTGCCAGTGGACAAACCTGCTTGTCAATTGGGAACCAGGGGGTCCACGAGACCGCCCCGGAGGCAAGCTTAAAATAAAAAAAATGATATATCTCAGATGGAAATATTACTGTAAGCTCATTTGCATTTCAAAGACAGGTCTGCAACCCTGCCTTTCGTCATTATCGCCCAGCATACAGTGCTTCTACTGCAAGGGATTCTGGGAAATGACATGTACAGTTGATTTCAGCCACGTGTCCCCATACTTCCCAAGTTACAGGCCCCGGTATGGGGTGCTGGTATCCCTCTGCTTTGCTGGTATCCCTCCAACGGTCACGTGACTCACCGGATTTTAACATGGGGATACTGGCACCCCATAACGGGGCCTGTACCTCGGGAAGTAGGTGAAAGTAGGTGAAATCAACTTTGTTCAACTCAGGAGACACCCTGCTACATTACTGTAATGTTAGAATTGTAATAAAACCCGTGCGATCGCCTGTGACTGATTCAGCCTCTCTCTTACTGCGCGTCTATTACAGAAAGGCAGACCCCGGTAGGACTCACACAGCAGGGACCCATGCTGTGTTAATCCGATGGGCTATTAGTCTGCCGCGGCAAAACTAGTGACGATCACGGGCATATTTCGAAATTCCATTTCGAGATTTGTTTGAATAACGGCCTCTGCATCTGTAAATGATTACACAGTGCCACCTTTTGCTTCAAATCCATTTCGACATGGACACCCTATAAGCTTATGCTTGCTGCATTGCACTGCCTGGGTTAAGATGCATAGCCAGTAAACATACCCACAGACAGATGTTTCGACATATTTTATTTATGTATGTATTTAAATTGCCAGCCACAAGAACAGCTACTTGAACCATTTACTATTTGTTAAGTCATTGTTGTCACGGACCATTACATAGATGGTAAAATAGCCTATTTCTTTTACACCAGTTATGACACCATGCTTAAAATTTGCCAGAGAAAGTTAATAAATGGTGATATTTTGACATTACGGCTACCCCAGATTTTTTTCTTTATCTTTTTTACCGGGTCTGCAAAAACTTTTCCAGATATTTAAAAAAAAAAAAATTTAAAATATCATGGACAGAGTATTTGTGGTTCTGGCCACATTGAAATGCATCAAGCCACAGTAAATAGCCCAATATTTATCCCAAGTACTGGTGTCTTTGCAGGTCAGGTGAAGCCTCGGTTCTGTTGGATATCGCACAGACTATCAAAATTTGTTTAAAAAAAATTAAAAAAATTGCCAACATGCAGAAAGTCCTTTTAGGCCATCTTGTTAGAAAATGCAAGATATTCATCTCCCATAGGACCTTGTTCTGCAAGGTGGGATAAGCGCAGGCGACGTGCTGTCACAGGAAGATCCCCATTAAAGTCAATGGGGCTTTTCATGCAATTGCACGTTATCTGCGCTCATCACACCTTACAGAATAAGGGCCGAGACTTGCATTAGTTTGACGGTAGAAAAAGTGTTATATTTGTCAGCAAATTAGGAAAGTATAACCTTCCTAAAGGGAGAGCTGGTCCGTATAGTAACAGATTGCACCTTAATGTACATTTCACAGGACGCTGCTTGTGTTTGACTTGTTCGCTGTGTATTTACCCTTGGCTTATGACACCTGTGTAAAAACGGCTTTGTTTTATTGTTTGCTTTCAAAGAAAGAACAGAAGGTTTTATTGTAAAGAAGTAGACGCAACATCAGCTATGCCCAAGGAGAAAGTGCTAAATGTTGGAAAAGCAGCTCGCGCTTAACCATTTTATAATGGATTGGAGCACTCTTAGCTGTAACTTCAGTGTCTGGTACGATTATTTGGGTTGACTAGTTTGTAACTGAACATCTGTAAAACAAATAGTATGTGACACAGAGGTCTAAATGAAACTGATGTGTTTTAGAAAAAACAAACTTCTGAATAAAACCTTTTATTGAGATTATATGGGATCGTGAGCAAGTTAAAAAAAAAAAAAAAAAAAACACACACAAATGCTCTTTTCCCCCCACCTTGTTAAATAAAGTAACAATTATATTGCTGCACGCTCTGCTATTGTAAAGCAGTACGAGAGGGTTAGGATCGGTGAAATGAAGATTGCCCCATCTATAACAAGTTTACCCAGAATTCATTTGTGGAATCTTAGTAATGTGAACTCTTTGAGAGTAGATGAATTATCAGTCACGGATGACTTAAAATAAAAGATGAACAGTGCTGGGTAAATCTAAGCTAGTACTGCCATGGGGCAGAGGGTTTGACTAGATGACCAGTCTGGGCAGAGGGTCGGACTACATGACTAATCTAAATTTTCTTCATAAGAGGCAAACCAGACAGTTTGGTTATGGTGCATAAAAAGAGGATAAAAAAAAATCCCCATGGATGGGGAAACCCAGCACCTCAAACCTGATTCATTCACACTCCATGGTCACCTTCCCTTCACGGCTTAACCCTGAACGCCAGTGGGCCTTAAGACTTGCCAGGTGCGTCGTGTGCACATGATCGTTTTTTTTAGAGGCAGGTTGGACTGACCGCTCTGACTGTGCCGAGCTCGATCTAAATGGAAGAGCTGCTCCCTCCTGGTGCAATCACATGATTCAGACGTGCCGAAGGTCGGGTTCCCAGGTGACATCTCCAAATATACTGGACACAATGGTGAAAGGTGCGACACGCTCGAGCCACACACACCTCACTTCCATGCTGTTTCCTCCTCTCTTTGGCCCCTGACACTTCCTCCTGATGGGCTGATACCGCTTGGTAATGCAGCCAATCAGGTCACTATGCCCAGAGAGGCAATACCAGACACATACGGTACATGTCCAGTATTACCTCTAATCTTTTACTGGACAGAGTTTCGAAATATAGGACTGTCCGGTTCAATACTGGACACCTGGCAACCCTAGCCACCGGGCTCCTGTCACTATAAAAAAGGTCAAGGAGAGGTCTGAGTAGATCCACCGATTCGGTTCTTCCTTTTCCCAGGCTTTGATGCGCAATCTGTTAATTGTCACAAACAAGAACCTTTGCGGAGTGCATGTAAAATGATATATTGAATAGGAAGCTAAAAGTGCTAATCTCAGCCATGTCACTGTTCAGACCCTGTACCTGCAGGTTAAACCACTGTACGACACATGACTATGTGGCAGATGAATCAGGTTTAGGAGCCTACACCTCTAAATCTATATGAAATAAGCCTCATGCTTTATTGAAAAATAAAACATTTCCTGTCTTAGATTTCTGTGCCAAATGGGACATTTACTATAGTGCAGAGGTAACCAACTTCAGTCTTCAAGGGCCACAAACAGGTCAGGGTTTCAGGATATCCCTGCTTCAGCATAATCAGGGGCTCAGTCTTGTGCCGAAGCAGGGATATTCTGAAAACCGGGCCTGTTGGTAGCCCTCGAGGACTGGAGTTGGCTAAGAAGAAAAGAGGGATCGGTGTGACATCCAAAACCGTGGACAAAAGTGGAACTCACCGGCCAAAAATTAGTTAAAATAAAAGCATCTTTATTAGGCTACATAAAAATGTGTTACATCCACATGAAAAACAGGCTCCTCCTCTCACGCCATCATGGGCGCTTTCTCCTTGAGAAGGCGCCAGTGACAGCGTGAACTGCGTGGGAGGAGGAGCCTGTTTTTCATGTGGATGTAACACATTTTTATGTAGCCTAATAAAGATGCTTACTATTTTTGGCCGGTGAGTTCCGCTTTTGGAGGTCACACCGATCCCTCTTTTCTTCATTGCTACCTTCTGGATTGGATAAGACGCCGACAGACGCAGGATCTGCATTGCTCCAGCGTGACCAAGAGGACAAGGGGCATAGCGACTGATTGTGAGTAATTGTGCAACTCCACACCTTATCTGCCCTCTGTTTTGGGGTTAATACGCTTACTTTCAGCAGCTCATTTACTTCAGAGACTTTCTTAGACTATTGTCTGCTGATACGCTCCCCCACAGAGGTTCCCCATACACCTCTAACTAGTGCCTATTTCTCTGCTATCGTGGCATAGCTCATTACCCTATACCATTCGTGCAGCGTTGCTCCTGGAGCTGACAGCCGGTCTGTTTTTCATACTGGAGTTGGCTACCCCTGCTAGAGGACTTCTAAACCCTCTCCTCTGGGAACTCCAGCCATGCCAAGTTTTGTAGGTAATCAACCAATAACGGATGGGATAGCTGCATGTATCTGCTCTTTGCTGCCCTGAGGACTGAGCAACATTGCTTTAAAAAATGTTTCCCTCCATCCTCACACAGTAACATCTGAATGTGTTGCCATGCCGAATGGTAAATGTGCTTTTAGAGCAGAGGTTTTATTAAAAAGGTAATGTAATGCAAAGTCTCAGGTAACAAGATGCAAATAAAGAACATTTGTCACAGAAATAAAGTCCCATCTCTCTATGATTGATTTATGCAACATACCACAACCAAATGTCTTTGCTGTGGATACAAGTACACGGCGTGTTTCACCGGATACTGTAGACCATCACGGAATATAAAATGCAGTCAGGAGACACCGCAAACATGGCTAGTCAAATCCCATATCCGATCTTCAAATGCTACACCTGTGTTTACCGTTTATATGAAGCATTCACTATTGTTTTTGTCCATCTACAAATAGTGGCATTTTAAAAACAATTGGGGCAAGGATTTAGGGCCTCATGCAGAGAGCAGCGCTAACATGGAAAGCGGCAATAATTGGCGGATTCTGCCTTCAGAAAGGCAGAAACCGGCAAGTTTAAAAAAAAGCGCCATTTTTTTTTTTCCCCCCTTCAAATTCGCCGCGCGCCTGGAGAGTTTAAATTCTCTCCAGTTTTTTTCTCTGCCGTATGCAGAGAGCCGCGATCGCCATCTAGTGGCTGTTCGCGGCAAAAAAATGGCGCGATTTTCAACATTTTCCCTCTCCACCAAGCAGCTGGCGCTCCGCGGCCGGTGGAGGGGGGGGAAAAAAAACACGATTTTTTCCCCAGTAGTTTCAACAGCGCTAATAGCGCTGGTTGAAACTCTCCATATGCAGAAAGGCAGTTTTCTGCCCTTTCTGCATATGGACATAAAAACTCTCCAAAAAAGGTAAAAAATTTCCCCCTCTCCAATTCTGCATAGCGCTGCTCTCTGCATGAGGCCCATAGTCATTTGGATACAAGCATATTGGGTTAATTGTAATGAATGAAGCCTTAAGGTATAAAAACAGATAGCACATAAAAAGGGGTTAATGGGCACTTTCAGGAGAAAATGTCAAGCTCCTATTCTCTACAGTGAGAATCAGAATAGTTACTGTACATCGTTACAATTACATAGTTGATAAGGTTGGGAAAATAAAAAATAAAAAAGGCATAAGTCCATCAAGTTCAACTTATGCTAAATGTAGACACCAGATACTTATCCTATATTTGTATTTACAGTTAATAGTTCCTTCCATTCAACTTAAAGTAGGGTATTGTTACCTGTAAATTGCCTATTTTCTCAGGAGAAAGTGTGTTAGTTCTTGGGTTTTACCATTTCAAAAAAGTTATCAGATCCTTCTTCAATTAAACATCAACACTTTCAATCCCACAGGAGCTTGCCCACATGGCCTTTCTGGCAGTGAACAGGTTACTAGCGCGTTTACATACAAATCTATACATTTTTAGGGAGGGGAAAAAGGCAAATTACAATTTGTTTTAATTAAAAAGAAAAAATCAGAGAGTATTCTTACCAGTTGGAAAGGCGTTGGGCTGCACAAGGTCAAGAAAGGAGTGTACCATGTCATTAAATACTTTCACACCTCCACTTTCAGGGGCAGGTCCCGGTTTGTATACCGGGCTTGACATATTCTGGTAAGCCATGGATGTGATGAGCCGGGCAATGTCCTGGGAGGAAGGTAGTTCTCAGCTGCGGAAGGCAAAGGCCTTTGTCCTGTTAAGTACTCCAAGTCCTGTAATAACCTTGGGATGCCAATGAGTCACGTCAAGGATGCGTATATTCATAAAGTACCGGAAATCTCCATCTTGTGCCACTACACTGAAGAGAAGGAACACGGCCTTCCACACTTGTTGCAGAACCTTTTATTGTTGTTGGGAGTTTATTCTCCGCTGAGATCAGAGACCGAGCGTTATACACACGCGGTGAAGTCTCGCTGCTTGGAAGGCAGCCTCACTCCGTAATCTCAAACTTCATTCTAACTCTGCGCAGTCAGAACTTTTCCGTGTCAGATCTTGATCCAGAATCCCACGCGTGGAGTATCTGGATTTGATAGCAATGCCCAGAAAAACTTTCACAAAAAAAAAAAATACGCAGAGAGTTCTTGGACAGACAAGAGTTCTAGTTGCTTCTCATATACACGTTGTTAAGTTGGTTTGGCAAATGTATCTTCCCCCTCTCCAGCTGATCCCACTTCTCCCAGGTGAGAATTCCTGCCCTGGACTGCAGTTTCCCTGCAACATAAAAGAACAGTCACAATGAATGAAACAGTATTTAGCATGAAAAATGGGTGGGGGCTGCTTCTAGGAGGTGTTTGACAGCCTCCTTATCACTTAGCTTAACCCTTCAGGGTTAGAGGGTCATGCAACGCATTGCAATCCCCTCTGGCACTTAGATTGCAAGCTCTTCAGGGCAGGGGCTTATTTTCCTAATGTCTACTTATGTATGAAGCGTTACTTCCTATTATGTCACTTGTTACTGCTGTAAAGCACTGTGTACATGGATGGCACTATATAAAGCTATACATACACTGAAGGGGTTAAAGACTGATGCACCCAACCCCCTCTCCTCTCAGGCCTGGGAACCACTTAAACCATCCCCCGACATTCCTCCCTCACAGAGAAAGATCCACACAGCAGATACATTCATTTTTTTTAAACTGCCTTTTTGTGAAATATTTAATCACTGTTAAAGTAACTGTTTTATTTATTTGTATTCTGGTCATTTAAATGTGTTTTATTTACCCTTGTCTGCTGAATTCAAGCATATCAACTCAATATGTTTACCTGTTTTGTATACAAACCATGACAAAAAGACAATTCACGTCTAGTTTTGAGGACTGACAGGCAGTCTTATCTCAAAGACATTAGCTAGAGAACTTTAGAAAGAAATACTTATATTTGTCCATTATTTTTTTCAATCACCTATTTAACCTATTAAACAGGTCACTTTCATCCTAGGTGAGGTTGTCAGACTATCATGGCAGTGTTAAACACGTGCATAATTCTAAAGAGCATACAGGCTTTATACATATTGCTTCTTCTCAGAGCAGTAATAGCAAACAGTTCACAAAGTGGTCAAAGGCTCACAAATGTACTAGCAATTTATTTCAGGGTGAAACACTCCACAAGTGGAAGGGGGGAATCACAACAGGCATCATAAAAGATTTTGTTTAAAAAAAAAAAAAGGACATGAAAAAGTTATATTTTAAGACTCGGTAGAGGAGTTGTCAACTCCTACCAACAGGTCAGGTTGTAAAGCTGCAGACCAAGCAATATCCTAGGTTTTTTTTTTTTTTTTTCCTCTTCCTCTTCTGAAACAGGCTCTGGCACATCCCCTTTTTTAGCCCTGCCCTCTCTGTAGCAGTGCACCAATTGTATCTAGTGACTGTCTGGTCACATGATCTTCCCCACAGAACTTTGCATCTTTGGTCCTCTTCTGCTGCACTGACAACCATTTAGTGAACCCCCGAGCCGAATCTTCGCCAAAAGATAAAAACGATCGCAGAACAGCTCGATCGGCATTCTTAACTAATTACTTATTGTGTGGATTGTATTGATGCACATATTACAGGGGAAAAAAACATCAAATTAAAAAAAAACGGCAGCTTGGATTGCTGCTTTAAGTATATCCCTGATTCAGCATAGGTGGCTCAGTCATTCTGATTGGGATATCCTTAACACCTGACCTGTTGGTAGCCTTGAAGACTGGAGCTGCCCACCCCTGGGGCAGGGAATTCAACCTTTCACTGCAGAAAATATGAAACAGCAGTTTTTACATCGTTGTTTTACATTTGTTCACTTCTTTGCTGCCAAAGATGACCTGAGCTTAGCAAACTGGACACCCTCTACAATTCAATTTGTCGTTTCGTTCTCCAATGCAACTACAACACACACCACTGCGAAATGCTCAAAGAACTAGATTGGTCGTCACTCGAGTCTAGGCGCAAAGTTCACCTTTCCTGTCTTGCCTTCAAATACTTTCTGGGCAAGCTACCCAGCTACCTGAACAAGATCCTCACCCCTACCACAGGCAGCACTTATCACCTGAGATCAGACTCCAAAAGACTGTTCATGGTCCTAAGACTCAACAAAGTATCCAGCCGTTCCTCCTTCTCTTACTGTGCACCCCAAAACTGGAACAGCCTACCGGAGACTCACATCCACCACCAGTCTAAGTTTTTTCAAAACTAAGGCTGTCTCACATTTTAATCTGGTCTGTAACTGTTACATACGCCCATAATATACACCTTCTCTAACTGTGCATGCAATGTCTTGTATATAATGTATACCCTGTTCACTTATGTAACTGTATTTGTAACCATGTGTAGCCAGGTCTCCCCAGCTCGTCAGCACCCCCCTCACCTTGCTGACGATCGCGGGTGCAGCCGAGTCAAATGGCGGCACCGCGCGGCGATCTCAGGGGTGAGGGCGGTCAGGCCCCGGCTCGGGGGTTGCCGGGGACGCGTGCGGCCGGTTGCCAAGGCCGCACGCGCGGTACAGGGCTCCCGGCGCTCTCGGAGCCGGGTGGTAAGGGCGCCGCCATTGCGCCTCAGTTCGCGCATGCGCAGTAAGCCCCCGGAAGCTCAGACAGCTCGCGCATGCGCAGAAGGGTTCTCAGAGCTAGGGAGAAGTCGCGCGAGTGTAGGGAAAGGCCAGAGAACAGTGAGGCAGCCCCAGACAGCTCGCGCAGGCGCAGGAAAGGCGCGCACGCGGCCCCAATGTAGCTGCAGCCTCCACGGGACTACAACTCCCATGAGGCATAGGGCCAAGCACACCAGGTGCCTTAGTGTGGCCAATAGGGCTGAAGGATTGCCCTGGAGGAAAGAGATACATTGTTTGGGCTGCAGCTACGCAGTGGAGCAGAAGGGGAAGGAAGGGTGCAGGGAGTGAGTGAAGCTCCTGTATCGCGTAAGGTCCCCTACATCCCAGGTAGGCCCCAACTCCCCACCAGGTTAGTGGGTAAGCGCTGAGGGACGGCCCAAGATAGGGACGCTGCCCTTGGTGCGTTAGTGTGCTGTCTTGTCAGGGTCACGGCTGGCAGTGTTGTGAGGCCTGACAAGAAGGCATAGGGTTAGCGTGCAGCAAGTTGCTGTACGCATTCAGTAGGTTGTAGCGCGTAGCTGCCCCGTTAGTTATTGTTAGGGAGAGTCAGGACTGGGAAGAGTAAGGGGAACGGAGCAGGTTATTAACCCCTTAGGTCCCAGAGAGGTCCTCACTCCCCAGTTTGTGGTGCTACAGGGACAGGCCCTAGGTTAGGGACCGTGTCATGTAGTGCCAGTCTTAGATAGGGATCAGCGGATGCTGCAATTCCTGAAAGGAGACTTGGGCTCAAGTCAGTGCCCAGAAACCGAGACTATCTTCAGGGTGGGACCGCCCCTGGCGGACCCCAAGCAAGGATTCACCGGACTGGATCAGACGGGATCCCAGAACGACAGAGCCTTTGTGAAGTTCCTTGCAGGCCCGAGTGCAGGAGCACTCGGCAGGTACTCTACAAGTGCACCAACAGATCATAACATTCTATTAACACATAGTGGCAGCGCTGACCACGGGACAAGGGTTGGGCTGCAGGCACCGTGTGGGGATGTTATACTGTTATGATGTAATAGTTATCCTTTGTTAGTGTTTATTCATTCAGTAAACCTGTTATCCATAATACTGGTGTATGTGGTTTCTGAGTGGGTTCCTATGTTAGGGTCATTCTACATTTCCATAGAATCCTACATAGGTGGAGGCGCTGAAACAAGAAACGTTCCAGAGGATTCACCCCAGGCTCTCATTAGCGGAGGCTCAGACTTCCTGTGAGCCTGCAGGTATACGCAACACACCGGTAACACCGCATGTTCTACGCACCCACACTATATATGCGATTGGGTGGGGTGGAATACCCGTTACACATGTACTATTTGTCATGATAATTATGCCCAGGACATACTTGAAAACGAGAGGTAACTCTCAATGTATTTCTCCTGGTAAAGCATTGTATAAATATATAAATAAACAAACAGGTTTGTCTGGGTCAGTCCCAGGTCTGTAGAAAAGCCCAACCTGATCAGAAAGAGCTGCAGGCAGCATAGCAGGTCTGCCACATTATCACATGGGTCATTCACTCGTTCGGAAGCATAAACCCGCAGCGGATCTAAGTGAATAACCCCTTAGGTGTCTAATGATGTATCTCCAATACAATATATTGTAGCCTCATGAAAACCAGAAACATTATATTTCTATAGCACCATCCAAGTACATAGCGCTTTACAGCAGTGACATAATAGGAATAAGCACTTCATGCATACAAGTAGACATTAGGAAAAGGAGTCCCTCCCCCAAAGAGCTTACAATCTAAGTGGTAAGTAGTATCTTTGATAATGGTCTGTATTTAAATGTGAACGTCATTTTATTGACATGGGACGTAAAGATATTCTGCATGAATATGAAATAATGCATGATGTGATATTACAACAAATAAACCAGGAATGTATATTTTTATGGCGCCAACCAGATACGCAGTACTTTGCAATTTGTACAACATACCATGAAGGTCTGCGTTTTTCTAACTAGCACCGATTATTTCTGAACCAGGAAACAAAAAAGAAAAGTATTTTTTTCCAGCTCTTCCTGGTTAGCTGTCTCACATTTTAATCTCGTCTAAGACGGTTACATACGTCCATAACTGTATATTATCCCTAACTGGCCTTAAATGTCTATAAATATAATGTTTATGTAATGTCACCATGTATTTCTCATCATAACTCTGTGCCCAGGACATACTTGAAAACGAGAGGTAACTCTCAATGTATTACTTCCTTGTAAAACATTTTATACATAAATAAATAAAACCTCCCTGTCTGAATTAAAGCTTCCGCATTGCATTGCTGCTTGTGGTATTAGAACAGCTCTTGCATAATAAATACTCTTGGTATTTACCCCGGAAATGCCAAGTACCAGTCGCACATTACAACCCAACGCCTTGCAGACTTTTCTGCAGCTATCGGTTTAATCCTATGGATATTTCTTTTTTTACCATGTCCTCCTTTAGTTCTGTCATTAGCTGGGAATAACGGCCTCATAATTACTTTGCAAACAAATGATGTGCAGGGACATTTTATATTACCTCCTCTCTCCAAGACTCACAAACACGGAAAAGGTTAAAGTTATAAAAAAAAAAAAACCCTTCTGAAGTATTTGGAAATATGAAATTCATTTCAACAAGGCTTAACTTGCAAAAATATTGCAACAGGAGGAAGCTACAACCTCCTATTAACAAACAGTTGGTTTACGGAGGAAGAAGTGTATAGTCAGCTCCATAAAATTAAAGTAAATGAGGCACCTGGCCCCGATGACATGCACCCAAGGGTTCTTAAGGAGTTCAGTAATAGCCAAACCATTATATTTCATATTCAAGGACTCCATTTTCACAGGCTTAGTACCACAAGATTGGCGTAAAGCAGATGTGGTGCCTATATTTAATAAGGGTTATAAATCAGAACCGGGAAATTACAGACCTGTAAGCCTGACTTCAGTAGTTGGGAAGACACTTGAAGGTTTAGTACGGGATAATATTCAGGAATGAATAATGGATAACAAAATTATTAGTAATAACCAGCATGGATTTATGAAGGCTAGGTCATGCCAAACTATCCTTATTTGTTTCTTTGAGGAGGTAAGTTGGAATTTAGAACAGGGTAATGCAGTTGATGTGGTCTACTTAG
This sequence comes from Ascaphus truei, assembly GCF_040206685.1. NCBI lineage: Eukaryota > Metazoa > Chordata > Amphibia > Anura > Ascaphidae > Ascaphus > Ascaphus truei. The sequence goes on along the minus strand of NC_134490.1, from coordinate 65,894,402 downwards.
ATTTTGCAAAGGCATTCGATACGGTTCCACACAAGAGGTTGGTGTACAAAATAAAGCAAATTGGACATTATGGAACTAGAAAAAGTGCAGAAAAGAGCCACCAAATTAATAAAAGGGATGGATAATCTGATTTATGAGGAGAGGTTAGCTCATTTAGATTTGTCTACATTAGAAAAGAGGCATCTGAGAGGGGATATGATAACTATATACAACATATATTCGGAGACAATATGCTGAACTTTCAGAAGAACTATTCATCCCAAGGGAAGTACAAACACCACAGCCTCATCCCTTAAGGTTGGAGGAAAGGAGATTTCACCAGCAACAAAGGAAAGGGTTCTTTACAGTAAGGGCAGTTAAAATGTGGAATTCATTACCCATGGAGACTGTGATGGCAGATACAATAGATATGTTCACAAAAAGGTTGGACATTTAAAAAAAAGGAAAGGTATACAGGGATATACCAAATAAGTAAACATAGGAAGGATGTTGATCCAGGGAGAAATCGGATTGCAATTATTATAGGAGTCAGGAAACAATTTATGTTGTCCCTTTATGTACATTGTAATAAAAATGGAGGGGGGTATTAAGTATTTTAATCAATCTGGTACTTCAGGAATGTTAGTTAGAAATGGTGCTAAAAACACAATAATTGTTTTTATGACAGGTCAAGACCCTTCCTGTGTCTTTGCTGATCTACAAAGATGGGTTAATTGGGGGGGGACGGGACTACCGCTGATGGCCCACTAAAAGTGAAACATTTATAGTTTAGAATGGGGGTGTACCAAGTACCCAGAATTACCCGGCGTTACCCTGCATATTTCCAGCAACCCTGACATTACCCGGAGCCGGCAACTGAGAAGTGGGCCCGGCACCAGGTAATACCCGGCGTCGGGTAATGTCAGGGTAGCTGAAAATATTCTTATTACTTACCTTTCAGCCAGCAACGGACGACATCTAGGAACAGCAGCAGAGGTCCTGTGGCGGTGGCAGCATCGGAAGTGTCTTCAGCCGGCGTGGGACAGCAGGAATCCATTCCGCAGCACAGCAGGAATCCATTCCGCAGCGCAGCACGTAAGCAGTGTGTGTGTGTGTGTGAGCCACTGGGGAACCATGTGCCGAAGCAAAAGATGGAGCGTTCCTATTGGACAGCCGTCTGTCCAATAGGAACGCTCTGTCTCCTGCTTCGGCACATGGTTCCCTGGCGGCTCACACACACACACACACTGCTTACCGGCTGCTATGCTGTGGAATAGATTCCTGCTGTCGCCAGCCGGTTGACGACACTTCCGAAGCTGCCACCGCCACAGGACCTCTGCTGCTGTTCCTAGATGTCACTGGCACCTTGCAGGCAAGTGCCAAACCGGGTAACCGAGTACCCGGCCGGGTAGAACGAATGATTTTGGCCGGGTACCCGTTACCCGTTTATTTTATTTTTTTAAATCACTATCCGGTACAACACAAGTTTAGAAGGCTGTGGACGATCGCCAGATCCTAGGCTTCAGCCTCAAAGAAAGCCTTACATTCTTGAAATATCACCTGCACAAACCAAATCATACCACACTTCCTGAGTAAGAGGTGCAAAAGACATCTGTTTCTCCTGCGAAAATAGATGTTAGGTTTTCACATTTTAGATGCAGGCGTGTACAGTATGTGGAGAGCACAGACACAACCGTGAAGATGGCGTCTAATTATTAGGGAAATTAAGTTATGAGTGCGTTTCTATATTCAGTCAGACTTAAAAGAAAAAACTCCTGGCGTTTTAAGTCGTAGAACTGTTTCAATGCAGAAGGTCTAGGCAAACTGGTTGGCATTTTTTTTAATAGAAAATTAGACTTCAACAGGAGAAGTGTGTCTGGGATCAGACACATGAATTTTCATTTTTAAACACCAGTAACCTCTCTGGGACAGGAAATATGACATATGGTAACATACTGTATAAGGATTTTAGTTTATGTTTTATCCTTTTATTTTAAGAAACTGTTCTGCATTTATTATAACTGTATGGTCTTGTAATAGTCTTTTTTGGTGACCTATGCACTATATATATAAAAGTGCTGTATGCTGGGTGATAATGGGGAAAGGCGGGGTTGCAGACCTGCCTAAGACATGCAGATGAGCATACAGCTATATTTGCATATTTGCTTTCCTGTGGAGGGTTTTTGTCACTTTTTTTACTCACCATAACTTAACTCAGTATTATGGTTTAGCCTATCCCATAGCCTCTCTTGCATTCCCAGTAAAATCAACCCCACACTGATGAGACCCATCAAGGTCGAAACAGCTGTCTGTGGGTGGTTTTCTGGGTATGCACCTTAACCCTGGCTGTGCTCAAAGCTGTGACCATGCAGCAAGCTTAAGCCTATAGGGAACCATGTTAAAAATGGTTATTGAGGCAAAAAGTGACACTGTGTGCTCATTTGCATGTCATTTCCCAGAATCCCTTGCTGCAGTGGAAGTGCTGTATGCTGGGTGATAATGGGGAAAGGTGGGGTTGCAGACCTGCCTAAGACATGCAGATGAGCATACAGCTATATTTGCATATATATATATATATATATATATATATATATATATATATATATATATATATATATATTAAAACAAAACTGTAATAAGTAATGCTTTGAGTGAGCTATGAATGAACTGTTTGCAAGCTTTGTATAGAGTTAAGTACATTTTTGGACACATTTGGATACAACAGATGTGTGTGTTATTTGCATTAATAAACAGGGACCTTAGACCAGGGGAGCGCAATATTTTTTCCCTGCGCCCCCCTTCCCCTCTCTTCGAGCCCCCCCCCCCCCTCTTACCTTGGCTCCGGCATCAGCGTCACGTTGCCGTGTCAACGTGACGTCACATGACCTCGCAGCATCATTTGATGCCTTGTTGCCATGGCGACATGTCTCCAGGAGCAAGGTAAGTGCAGTTTACCGAGGCCTTCGCCCCTTCCCCGGCACTTAATTTTAAGTGCCTTCGGGAAGCGCGTGGGGCCTCTGTAAACACCTTCCCCCCCTGCAGACAATGGCATATTTCTTGTATGGTAGCAACGTGTATGATTACCCTTTACGACACACCTGAGAGCATGCGCCCTGCATACGGGACATGGGTTAATACACAGCTCTCTCGATGTCCCACTATTCACTTTCGCAAAGGTCCCTTAAAGTGACCAATGTCTGCCCTCAATACATCCCAACATGTATCCCTTATCAACACCTAGACATGAAGGGTTTGGACTCATTTGATTTGTTTAATTGCAACATTTAGAAATATCTATCCGGTATACTTCAGAATAGGTGACGTCACATGAGATCCTCATTTTTAATAAAGTCCTCCAACTAAGTGGTGACCTGTTTGAAACCCCTCTCTGTGATGCACAGGAGGTATCTCAGAAATGGTTTGTTTCCTTTGAGGCTGACTGCCTTGGATCTAGCCATCGTTTATAGCCTTCTAAACGACATATGTCACTTTTAGTGGCCCATCAGTGATAGCCCCCCCCCCCCCCCAATTAAGCCGTCTTTGTAGATCAGCAAAAAAGGGTCTTGACCTGTCATGAACCCAATAACTTATATTTTTAAGACAAATGGTAACCACATTAACCACTGAAGCACCAGATTGATTAAAATACGTAATATCGCATGATATTATCATGACACTGGCAATAACCTACATTTACCCTATTAAACATGCCACTGCTTGCTGTTGGTTTACTTTGGTTCCGGGAGCGACTATCCCTTTGAATAAAAACATTGTTCAATATCAACTGAAAGTCAAATATGTTACAAAAGCAAACAGCTTTGATTCTGATTATAAGCAGCACTGAAACACACCCATGTGTTTGTATGGCAAGAGAAGTAGCCAGTACAGGAAGAGCCGTTTACAATTACAAGGAGAAATAGCTATGGCTATTGATCATCACTATGAACCAGTGTCTGGCTGGGCCCTTGAGAATTTTTGTAGAAATCTGCATGATCTGCATTTGTTTCTGTGTCTTTGTCACTACTTGCTTTACATCCACAGCCTACTGAGCACCAACAACTAAACATCATCAAAAGCAATGGCCCAGGTGTGATGGCATTGAGGGTATGGAGTACCAATACTTTTTACTACAAACCCAGAGTTCAACTACTTTTTTTTTGTATGTACAAACTATTATTAACTATTTTATTTTAAATATATATTTTTTTTAATTGTATAAAAAGGTTTCTAAAATAAGAGTCAAAGTACCTCTACTTACAGCCACTTCAACCACTGCTCAAAACAAGTAACGTGCCCAAACCGAGGACATTTAGCTGTTCTGACCATGTACAGTGTGGACATTTCCTACACATTCCTGACAATCCCCATGACCTCAGGACAATTGGCAAGTTGAATCTACTTGCAATGTGTCCACATTTGAGAGGTCTCCAAAATATTACATCATTAATTTTGTAAAATGGAAAACTGCTGGATGAAGCATGCGATGCTGATCTACCAGGAAAGGTCAACACAAATGTGTAATGATATACTTCACTGCAAATGAAACAGATCCTTTTTAAATGTTAAATATCCGGCTAAATGCTAGGCAAGGATGTTGACACATCAAAACAAAAATTAGATCCGGTGCTTCAATCCCTCTCCCAGTAATAAAAGCAAATATACATTTATCTTCCACAGAACATGTCTACCAACACCTTAATGGCTAAACTTTTTTTACATCATAAGATGAAAAAAAGTTATTGAACGGTATAAGTCGAAGTCGCATCATTCGTCCTTAAGGGGTTAAAAAGAAATGAAGACATACAGATGTAGCCAGACTTGCTGTCCTCGGCGTCGTGGACGAACCAGCAAGAGTCTGCGGCCCGGGGACACGGTCTGCCGAGATGGAGCTGCGCGGGGTCCATGCTTCTGAATCGCGTCGCCAGCAGCATTAATCCTTCGGTGGCGTGACGCCGGTGGCCGCAGCACAGAAGAGTCTTACTACATCCGCAGGCCATAATCTTTCAAAATCTTTCTCATCCTCTAAACCAGCGGTGCGCAACCTTCCTGCGCTGCGACCCCCCCCCCCCCCCGGCCTGCTCTCCCCTTGGGTCGCGCCCGCCTTTACGTTTAATGCAGTCAAATGACGCCGCAGGGTCATGTGACGTCAAATGCCGCCGCGGGGTCAGATTACAGTCACGTCACATGACCCCGCGGCATCATTTGACGCCCGTTGCCATGTAGATGCGTGAACCGAAGCCTCGTAAATAAGTTTACAGAGGCCTCGCGCTGAAGAGCACCGGGCTTCTGTAACCGCCGCGCCCCCCCAAAAAACCTCTCGCGCCCCCCAGTTTGCACACCCCTGCTCTAAACTATAGTGTCACAATTGAAGTAAATTTGGAAATTGCATTATTTTGACTGTGCATCAATGTGCTTTGATATACATTTGGCACCACGTATCAGGTTAATGATTTGGAGAGTAGTTTTAGAGCAGTTAGTGGAGCGGTGGATTGGAGCAATAGTATGAGATGTATTACAGTGTCAATATGAAGGAGCAGGGCTGCATCAATTCCATCCGTCATGTCTGGGATGGCGTTAAACTCTGTGTCACAAGCTCCAATAATTATCTGTATTATATGGAAAAGGAACAAATTAATGCAAATGACAACTTTTGCCTCGTCAGGATGCAGACAATTACTGGTCCCCGATGTTACCTGAAAGATTCACGATGCATTTTTCTGTTTGTGGTTTTAGATTTATACACTGGTATCATCGGGAAATGTGTACACAGGCAGCACAAATCCAGCCGTTATCGTCAGCACTACTGAAGAATGAAACATGCAAAATCGACACGGAAGTAAATATGTCCAACTGCTCGTAAAACAACTCCACGGATGCTTGTGTCAGATATGCAGGTTTAATTTAAAAAAATAATAATAATAATAATTTAAGTATGAGATTCTACTAACTGTATTTTACATGTTTTATGAGTGTTGTTGCTGTTTTTTTTTATTTGCTTTACACATATTCAAGTTGCTTTAATATGTAAATGAATGTGCTGACATTCTGCATTTTAAAGACTTCAATAAAAAATAAATACTTTTTTTTCTATATTTTGCAGTATTGCTAGATTATTTTGTATAGTGCTAATTTGGCATCATTTCAGTTTTCTATTAATTTGTCTTTATCCCAGGCAGCATTATTTATGTATTTTGTTGCAAAGGAGGTATATTAATTAATACCAAGAGAAATAATTTTTAGCTGTTTCTCCAATTACAACTTGTTTGTTCATAGTTAGTGGTGTTAGTTACACAGTACTATAGAAACAATACTGTACGTGTAATGATCATAGGCAGTGTTCGACAAACCTATACATTTGCTCGCCCCGGGCGAGTGGATTTAACCCCCGGGCGAGTAAATATTGGCCCAAGCAGCACACGTTTGGTACTAGGTGGCGAGTAGATTTTTTTGTGTGGCGAGTAGATTTTTTGGTGATTTGTCAACCACTGATCATAGGTATATACATAACGCTGTACATAATATATACCTTCTACCATGAAGTAGGTTTACCATAGAGAGCTGATATTACAGCTGCATTTACACGTATGAAGAGGGGACGTGTGGATTTACATGCATTGATAAGTATAGAAACGATTCTACATTAAAATGATCACTTGTGAGCACATTCACGTCTCAGGTAGGTCCACAAACCTGCCTCTCCTCGTTATCTCTTGGCGAAGCTTATAGGGACGGCGACGTCAGGCTGCGGTCGCTGGAAAAATCTAATTGAAATGACTTCCAGCGATCACGACCGCTCCGTCGCGTCGCACTTACTACAAGCGCACGCGACGGCGGCAATGCATTTGTTTTGATGCGACGTCGCGTTGCTGTCGCCGGCACTATAAGCGCAGCCTTAGGCTGAGGCCCCGGTGTCAGCGCTGCAAGCGTGCCTGCCAGCAATATTGCACTATCTATATACATTTTTGTTTTCACATATCCCTGCGCTTCCCGGAGATTCATCCCTACTTCTCAACACGAGGACTGACAGAGCAATCCTCACCGGGTCATAGCAGCACCTGTTTTATGTGTTTGCATAAGTATCACCTTTTGATTATTATTATCACTACGATTATATGTATAGCTAGTATTTTTATATAGAGCGCCACTATTAGATAAGTTTCCTTTTTCACGTGCCTGCCACACTGGCAGTGCGTGCAGCTATGAAACACCCGGTCTGCGGTGAGCTGTAGGGGGAAAGAGAGGGGGGGGGGGGGCGTGGCCCCGATGTCATCTGGCAGGTTTGCCCGCCGGTGGGCGTGGCCAGCACTCCGTCGCAAGTCCTGAACACAGTTTTCCTGTCTTCAAACAAATCTGCTCACGCCATGCGGCGGCCACAGCAGGAAGTGGGCGGTTCTTGTCCCGGCAGCGCACGCCATAGCGCGCGCTGGAGCAGGCGCAGGGACCTAGCCTTAGCATGCAATGCTTCCACATCAGCCAGGGATTCTGGGTAATAATATGCAAATGAGCACTCAAAGTGTTTCGCTTTGTGTCCATTGTTTACACAGTAGAGGGTTTTTGTCACCTTTTTCCCCGTCATAACTTTGTGTCTGGTAACATTAAAATGAGAATTTCCAGGATTGAAATATTTATTTTTTTCCCCACTAACTATCGTAGTTTAACGAATAACCCCCATTATGTTTAAATACAGAAGAAAGTGGACGGTGGTAAACTATATATGATTCCAAATTTGTAGCCAATGCAATAACGGTCAGTCTAAAGGTACGGCCCCAGTGGTCACGGCTGCACGCGCGCCGCCATGGCGTGTGAACCCGTTTCAGCCGCGACCTGTGGTCTGCGGCTGCGCTCTTAGAGCAGAGCAGGCGATCTGATGGGGGGCGTGGCAGGGGCACGGCCATGACATCACGTGGCAGGTGCGCCCTCATTGGCGGAACCGCGCTCCGTGACGTGGTCAATACTCGGCCGCCATGCCAAAAGAAAAAAAACCTTGTGTTTTGGCCAAGGCGTTCGCACATCGGGCTTGTGCGCGCGCACACGCCGACTGGGGCCAGCCCCATAATGGCCTGTGCCTGGTGTGCGACCCGCAGCAGCCACTGGGGACCTCGCCTAATACCTGTCATTTTTTTAGCAAAAGGGGTTGTCCCTCTGGCACTATATAAACTCTGAGGCGTAACGTAACCCACTGCTTTGCTCAGGAGGGGAGATTCCAGGAATCACTTGAAGGGGAGGGATATGAATTGGCGAATGTTGGGGGGAGGGAGTCCCACAGGTAGGGAGCCAAAAATGAAAAAGATTTGAGACAAGGGAGTGTACAGAGGAGATAGCCTTTAAATGAGAAGGGCTATAGGGTGAGATTAGAACGGAGATATATGGGGGGGGGGGATCATTGTATAGGTAAGGTAGATGGGGGTCATGGGCGAGATTTCAGGGGGAGAGAGACAGACTCTAGCAGCTGCATTTTAAATAGAGAGGAGGAGGTTGCAATAGTCAAGTTGGGAGGTAATGAGGGCATGCAGGAGAGTGTTCGTTCTGCAGCGACCGAGCAAAGTGCAAATTCTGACAATGCTGAGAAGGAAAAATCATCAAGATTTAGCAACAGCGTGAATGCGAGAGGAGAAGGAAATGAAGGCGTCAAATATTACACTAAGGCTGCACACTTGGGAAACGGATGGCAGCAGATTGTTATCAAAAGAAAACAAAGCATGTATTAAGAATTTACCTGTATATACTGCACAAGAGTTTGCAAACAGTTTAATCACAAAAGCGGTTCGGTAAAGATTATATAAAAGACTCCAAAGCATTTGATTGCTGTGGAAACATTATAAAAAAAATATTTAAAAAACACACTTACTTAAGATCTAATGTAAAGGATGTGTAATGGAATAAATATAGGCAGTAGAGTTTGTGTAGGGTAAAAGGCACTTAGGGCCTCATGCAGAGAGCAGCGCTATTTACAATCTCGCCATTTTCCGGAGAAAATCGCGCAAAAAACAGCTGAAAATGGCGAGGTAGGAGAAACGCGCCATTTTTTTTTCTATTTGAAAATCTCGCCGCGCGGCTGGCGAGAAACTACATCTTGCCAGTCTGAAAAATATCCAAATTCAGAAAGGCGCGCTCGCCATCTAGCGGCTGTTTTTGGCGCGATTTTCTTCAATTTTCTCCGCCAACTAAAGTTGGCAAGAAGCAGGAGCTCGCCGGCTATAGGGAAAAAAAAAAATGCGCGATTTTTTTTTCCCTTTCAGCTGCGCGCATCTCCTCATTTACAATTCTCCACATGCAGTAATGCTGAAAATAGCGGATTTCGCCCATTTCTGCATATGGAGAATAAAACTCTCCATTAAACCTACTTTTTATTCCCCTCTCCAATTTTAAAAAGCGCTGCTCTCTGCATAGGCCCCTAAGTGCCTAAACAAAAAATAAAAAGCATTCATACCTACACTACAATAATTATTTTAGCTTTAAAACAAATGTGGTAGAACAGGTATTTTTTCTGCTCCCCCAGTTAATATTCCAGCTGCAAAACTAATCATTTCCTAATCACCACGTGGAGTTTCTTTGAAGAAAAAAAAAAAAAAAAACGACAAGAGGAACTAAAAAAAAAAAATTGTGTGCTGGGAACCAGTTCCCCAACAAAAATATATTTGAAAGAAGGTTGATTTGCATATTAAAGAAAGACCAGGCGTACATTCACGTTTTCAAAATTTCCCCAACTTTCAGTGATTTGATGGCTTTTTACGTTCTTTACAGATTCTCTTTTGCGGCGGTTTGTGTGCGCTGACAAATTGTTAGTTGATACTTTCTTTTCCCTTGTTATGTGTACTGCTGATGCCAAACTCGTACAAGTGTAATCGGTGTCCGATAAGGACTCATTTCATTCTTCAAAAAAGAAAAACACATTTGTTTGTGAAAGGGAACAAATAAATTTGGAGCTAAACTGCTTTATTTTGAGCTCTAGGAGCCCCTGGTACTTACAGGCTTGGTTACTGGTATTTTCTGAGGACATCTAAATGGCCGTCCAAGGAAGTCGCAAATGATAACATTGCAGCTTCCCATTGGCCCGCAGAATCCCATAAAATTTGACAGTCATTTAGTTACCTCTGGAACTCTTCATTGTAGTTACACTAGTAACTCCACCGGTAGGTATGTCGGGAAGCAGTAACATCACCGGTAGGTATGTCGGTAAGCAGTAACTCCACCGGTAAGTATGTCGGGAAGCAGTAACTTCACCGGTAGGTATGTTGGGAAGCTGTAACTTCACCGGTAGGTATGTCGGGAAGCTGTAACTTCACCGGTAGGTATGTTGGGAAGCCGTAACTTCACCGGTAGGTATGTCGGGAAGCTGTAACTTCACCGGTAGGTATGTCGGGAAGCCGTAACTTCACCGGTAGGTATGTCGGGAAGCCGTAACTTCACCGGTAGGTATTTCGGGAAGCAGTAACCCCACCAGTATGTCGGGAAGCAGTAACTCCACCGGTAGGTATGTCGGAAAGCTGTAACTCCACCGGTAGGTATGTAGGGAAGCCGAAACTTCACCGGTAGGTATGTCGGGAAGCCGTACCTTCACCGGTAGGTATGTCGGGAAGCCGTACCTTCACCGGTAGGTATGTCGGGAAGTTGTAACTTCACCGGTAGGTATGTCGGGAAGCCGTAACTTCACTGGTAGGTATGTCGGGATGCCATAACTCCACCGGTAGGTATGTCGATGTCGGGAAGCCGTAACTTCACCGGTAGGTATGTCGGGAAGCCGTAACTTCACCGGTAGGCATGTCGGGAAGCTGTAACTTCACTGGTAGGTATGTTGGGAAGCCGTAACTTCACTGGTAGGTATGTCGGGATGCCATAACTTCACTGGTAGGTATGTCGGGAAGCCATAACTCCACCGGTAGGTATGTCGGGAAGCCATAACTTCACCGGTAGGTATGTCGGGAAGCCGTAACTTCACCGGTAGGTATGTCGGGAAGCCGTAACTTCACCGGTAGGCATGTCGGGAAGCCGTAACTTCACTGGTAGGTATGTTGGGAAGCCATAACTTCACTGGTAGGTTTGTCGGGAACCAGTACATCACCGGTAAGTATCTCAGAAACTCATTGCTACACGTGTTACAATGCTGTAAAAAAAACTGATACCATCGATAAATTATGTAACCCCTTCCCTGCCGATGCGTTCCAGACTCTTTTAGCTGCTAATGTTTGTTACACCTAGTCGTGAAGAGTCAGTCACTGCAACAGCATAAAAAATGATGGAAGAACTACTAGATAAGGCCAGAAAACCTCATGTAAAAAACGTGTTTGAAAACAAGTGCATTGTTTGCAGCAAACAGATTATTATCGCAGCTGTTCTCAGACATGAATTGCTTTCCAACTTTGCAAAAGTTAAGGAAGGAAGAGGTGCAGGAAATACAGTGCGCTGAGCGGCTTGTTTGGACTAGGCAAACTGTATGTTCAATGCCCTCACACTTGGGTAAGACGCCTTCAGTTCTGTACATTTACAGCTCTAAGGGTTTGGTAAAATTCAATCTGTTGTATAATTAGCACTTTAAGTATAACACCAGAAGACCGTTTCAAATCCTATTCTCCACGACTTGCAGAACTCGCTTGATCCCCCTGTGTCTCAGGTATAAAATATTAGATTGTGAGTTCTTGAACACAGGGGGCTTGTGACCGAAAATTGTAAGTGCTGCTCTGTATATACCATAGTGCTATATAACAATATTAATATGATCTCTCCTAGCTTTTTGAATGGTCTCTATTATTTGCAGAGGAAGGAGCGCAAACCAGTCTGCAAATTCCGGCCTGAGGGTTTCAACAAAGATCCCAATGTGGACCAAAATTTAGTGTAACACATAAATATAGGTGTGCTTTCTGTGCTCCTCTATGATAGAGGAGCAAAGCTATATGATAGAGGAGCACAGAAAGCACGCCCATGTTTATGTGCTAAAGTTAAATTTGCTCGCCTTTGGGATCTTGGTAGATATAAAATAAAAATACACAATTCAGTTTTAATTTAAATTGTATCAATCAGGTAATCAATATAAGGGATTCATTAAAAAAAAAAAGTAACAGAATGTATGCATCATATGTACTGTTTGAGGTCTTCAGACATGCAATGCGCATTTTAATGGTTTGCATACATTTTGAGCACTAACTCTGAGGAAAACATTTTTTTTATTATCTTAGTACATATGCCCCCGTGCTCCTTCACAGACTTCACAATAAAATGCATGTCCCAATGAATCTGTACAGATAAAATGTTTATAGAAAAATATGGTTTTAACATAGCCTAGAAAAGGTGCAAACATGTGATGTTTTCATAGACTGCACACGTAACAACACAGTATGAAGAGCATGCTGCCACACGGCAAATCACAGACTATACACTCATTTTTGACGCTTACAATACAATGTTTACTTTGAGTTCATTAGGGTACATTAAAAAATAAGTATTAAGCCGCCTGGCCCAACAAGCTTACACATGTGCGAGTGGATATCTGCGTGATCCCTCGGTATAAAGTCAGAGGGGACGCTCAGGGCAGATAGCACAGAAGCGCTGCTTCCCGGGCTTCAAACACCACAAAAGAAAATGTATCTAATGAAGCGAGCGGGAGGAATAGATCCGAGAAGTTACCGCGAACCGGCGAACAGAAGACAGGCAAGAGGTGAAAGCGCGGCATGTACTTACTGCTCTCCTGCCCTGCTCTGCAAGTGATTCAGTGTGAGGAGCTGGCTTTAGTTTACAAAGGGTTTAACCTTGTGCAGAGGTAAACATGCTCTGTGTTTGTGTGTGTGTGAGTGTGTGTGTGTGTGTGTGTGTGTGTAATATGAGTCGGCACAGGTTCTGGTGTGAAGCGAAGGTTTCACTGCTCATTATAAACTCCCACTGTGAGTTATCAACACCCAAGGCGGCTGCATTTATTGCAATAGGTGCTGTGATGATATGTTCCGAATATGTGACATGATGCCTCTTTCCTATCACCTTTAACCCTTCTGGTAGTGCGGAAACCAGTGCAGGATCGCCCTGCAGTGATGTGCGGAATTCTGCAGCACGCAGGGGGTTAATAATTGTTCATGCATTTCCCATTTGGATGTGTTCCATGTCGGCCTCTTGGTTCCATTCTGTATTGCTATGGTTGTGAGTTAGAAATGTTGGCTGTAGTGTGGTGGTACCAGAGGGTACAGAATCCCACTGATTGTTGTTTATAAGGCATGCCTCTGCCTCTGTCTCTGTACGTTCTTCCTACCTACCAATTAGATTGTAAGCTCCTCGGAGCAGGGACTCCTCTTCCTAAATGTTACTTTTATGTCTGAAGCACTTATTCCCATGATTTATTATTTCTATAATTTTTTTATTTATATGTTTGTCACGTGTATTACTACTGTAAAGCGCTATGTACATTAATGGCGCTATATAAATAAAGACATACATACATGCATGCACTTACACGGCTCTTTTAACCCCTAGCATGTCAGAGAGAGCTGCAACGCATTGCATGATAAGGGGTCTCCTTATAGCAGGAGTGGCCAACTCCAGTCCTCAAGGGCCACCAACAGGTCAGGTTTTCAGTATATCCCTGCTTCAGCATAGGTGGCTTAACAAGCCCTGATTCAGCACAGGTGGCTCAATCAGTGGCTCAGTCTTTGACTGAGCCACTGATTGAGCCACCTATGCTGAAGCAGGGATATCCTGAAAACCTGACCCGGTGGAGGCTCTTGAGGACTGGAGGATTGTGGTCTAATGCAGGGGGGCGCAAACTTTTTTCCCTGCGCCCCCCTGCCGGCTGTCCCCTCACTCTCGCGCCCCCCCTCCCAACCCCAACTTACCCGCGCTCCGGCGTAATGACAACGTGACGTCACATGACCTCGCAGCGTCATTTTGACGCCGCGTTGCCATGGCGACACAGGGAGGAAGCCGCCGGAGCCACGGTAAGTTAGGTTTACAGAGGCCCTGCAGCTCCCCCGGCACTTAATTTAAGTGCCTTCGGGAAGCGCACGGGGCCTTTGTAAACCCCGCGCCCCCCGTCGGCTGTGTCGCGCCCCCCCTGGGGGTCGCGCCCCACAGTTTGCGCACCGCTGGTCTAATGTATCCAGCACATCACAGCTACTTCTTGATGGATTTTAAATCCCCCGGTACTGATGCGTCAATTACTTTTCCGGAGTTATTGCAGACCCCTGTACAGTTAAGGCTTTGCATTCTGCAACATTTTGGGACTTTTCATCACAAAACCATGATAACCTCAATACTTTGCTTGATAACGGTGTCTATCATCTCAATGTCTTGTACAGCGCATACAGAGTAAACCCTGCTCCTATGCATGTCAATAAACAAACTGTACAATTGATGCATTTAAAATAAAATTCACAACTATTTTTGAAATTCTAAATATAACCGTTAAATTAGAAGTCCCGAAATGTGATGATGGATATAGATGCAAGAGAGTAACACTCCTCCAATGTTAGATATTCAGTTCTGAAAGGAGATTCCCAGATCCACACAACAATCTACAATGCAACACAAACGTCAGACACAAACTGCACCTTATCCCTGTGTGAATAGTATTTATTTAGAGGATTCTCACAGGGAAACGTACAATTGGACAATGTGGGTGCGGTTAATAGATGACGTGTTTATGGTGTGGCTGAATGATACCACCTCGTTATTGGCTTTTGTTGCAGAGCTCAATCAGGCCCACAGAACAATTAGATCCTCGTGTACTCATGACCCTATTAAGATAGACTTTTTTGATACGACAATCAGTGCACTTAATGACAAATTAAAATCTGATTTGTTTTCTAAACCCACAGATCGTAACAACCTCTTGCATTACTCGAGCTTCCACCCCCCAGGTACCACATTGGGTTTACCTTATAGTCAGTTCTTGCGTGCTAAACGTATCACCATCTAAAGTCATGAATGGTATGGACAAAATAGAATCTAAATTTTATTTAAGAGGGTATCCCAGGGATTTGCTGTGTAAACAACGACAGAAGGCGGTGGATTGGGCTCCTTCTGGACCTACAGGTACTGAGAAAAAGAAGTTCTCTGTGCCTTTTATATCCACTTACAACACTAATAGTGGACACATCAGAAATATTATACCGCATCATTGGTCATTGTTTCAGAGTGATCCTCTCATAGCTCATGTCCTTAAAGATCCACCCCTATTCTCCTATAAGAGAGGGAAGAACCTTCATGACCGATTGGTCAGGGCAGACATTGGTGGCAAAAGCGTTAAACAAACCTTCCTTGGCACCCCAAAAGTTGGCTGTTATAGGTGTTACAGTTGTAACCAATGCAACAGCATCATAGAAGGTCCTACATTTAAACATCCCTTGTCCGGCAGATCTTCTGCGATCAAAGAATATTATACATGTCTGTCGAAAGACGTTATATATCTTATTAAATGTCCGTGTGGCATGGGTTATGTGGGGGAGACCACCCAGAGAATAAAGGATAGGATTGGACAGCACAAAGCGGCCATATGCAGATGTGACCTGGATGCTCCGGTAGCACATCATTTCACAGAGGCTGGGCACAACGTGAGTCAATTGAGGTACCAGATTATCGACGGGATGAGAATGGGCCGACGTGGCGGCAATCTGCAGAAATCACTGTTCAAGAAGGAATCCAGATGGATTCGAACTCTTGGTACATTGACTCCGTTGGGCATGAACAAGGATCTCAATATGGGCTGCTATCTGTAGTCATCTTTTGCCCGGGTACCTGTGTCATTATCCTCGATACGGTCTGGTGCTTGTCCTACTCTATTGCTCTATACTCTGAGGTATGTGACTATACGGTTGGGCTCTGCGTCCTGGTGCTGATGCAGGGTGATACATCCTTTATGTGAGGGGTAAGTCTCCTTCACCTCTAACCTGGCCTTCCTAATAACCTGGTTGTCCACTCTTATTTCGTGCTGATCTACGGGTGATTCGTTGTCAGCTCACTTATATATGATCCATCATTATCATTTATTATTTTGTACAAATTTATTACAAATGCTTGTTTTTTTCTATTTTTATTAAGGTATTCCTTATATGCATGTTTATCTTGTCCTAATACATATGTATATACACATTACTTATGTTCATTCTGTTGTGCTTACTATTTTATATGCATGTAGCCATGTCCCCGAGCCGCTACTGGACCCCCCCCTCGAGACACTCACCGCGGCGGTAGGGAGGTGCGGGGGCTCTTGTGCACGCGGCCGGTTGTCGGGGACGCGATCGGGCCGTCGCTAAGGCCGCGGTCACGTCGTTAGGGTCCCAGCGGCTAGTGGAGCAGGGCGCCGCCATTGAGGGATAGCTCGCGCATGCGCAGTTAGAGCAGGGAGAACTCCAGACAGCTCGAGCATGCGCAGATAGGAGCCCGCGAAACCCTAGCCTACCAGGGAAGGCTCTAGGCAGGGACTACGAGTCCCATGAGCCTCTGCGCGCCCCACGTGATGCCAGGGAGCCAATAGGGCACAGTGACTCTGCAGGAGCAAATAGATACTTTTCGCGGGTTGTCTGCACGTTGGCAGTTGGTGACCGGAGCAGCTAGGGGAAGGAGGTAGGGTGCAGGAGTCAGTGACTCCCTGCACTAGGCCAGCAATTCCCCTAGGCCCCAGATAGCCCTGAGTCACCCTAGTGGAGTGTTGTAGGGACAGGCCCTAGGTTAGAGACTCTGCCCCATTAGCTATTTGTTATAGAGTGCAACGAACATTGTGCGTCTTGCTGGGAGAGAGCTGGACTATTATCAGAGAGAGATCGCCTCTGATGGATCATCCTGCGGTGGATCACGGATATCGTGCGGGAGTTCGCCTTGATCCTTTGTGAAGTCCGCTGCAGGTCCGAGCACTGGAGTGCTCGGCAGGTAACCCATAACCTCACGTGCACCAACAAGGCCTATCACCAGACATAGTGGCTGCGTAGTCACACACACACACTTGTATATGACTTGGGAGTGCGAGACATTGGGTTGGGGTTACTGGACACGGGGTGGGATCATTCTGTGGAAGTGTTAGCGTCCGCTGTGGCGCGTAAAGTGTTAGCGTCCGCCGTGGCCAACAGGTTAAGCATCCCACGCAGGTAACACTATATGTTCTCCGCACCCACACTATAATCTGCGATTGGGTGGGGGAATACCCGTTACATGCAGGTAATTTTTATCTGCCATTTTGGGGGGAGCACAAATGACCCTCCGCTTGGGCTGTCTGTGTGACCTGCCCCTCTGCAGCTGCCTTCAGTGCTGACACCACTCTGATACTGCTTCACGTATGCATGCCTGGACTTGGGATAATTCAACCTCTCATTGGAGTTCTAAGCAGCCACTATAATCCTATGCTGCGTCCCTCCAGCCCACTGCGCATGCGCAGTTTTCTACGTTGTTGTCAATCTGGACTTTTACTATGGCGCGCAATGCGCATTTTCGGAATCCTTTTGCAGAGAGGACGACGTCACGGGACCTGTAGCAGAGCCCACAGCTGATATTCATGTCGGGAATGCGCTCGCAGCGCTGACAGATTATGTCATCCTTCCTTTATCACGACCGTGGCAGGGACAGTCTTACACAGACGCCCCCAGCATCTGACAGGAGCAAGACTGCTGAGTTTCATTAGACTGACTGTGGTTTGCATTTTTGCCTCACACCATTTATCCTGCTCCTTTTGATTTTGCTATTTCACTTACCATATTGGTTGTTCAGTTGCACTTTATTGAACTATTTGTGTGGGGGTTGTTTAGTCTCTCTTTGGGACCTGAAGTTATTATTGTGGGTCTGGGGGACAGGAAAGTACCCCTCTGTTCCATTGGAGAGAGGGGGAACGGGCCTGACGAAGGGGTGTTCCCCGAAACGTTGCCCCCCTGCTGCTTCCCCATTTTTTGTACCCACCTATGTGTTGTCTTGACCCTATATTGTATTTGTACCCTATTCTCCGCCCCCTCCCCCCTCCATTATTCCTTCTGTTTTTGCCTGTTATATGTTTTCATTATTGCGTGTTATCATTGTTTAATGTAGCGTATGTGGTTCTGTGTTTGGTGGTTTGTGTTACATATTAAATGTCATTTAATTTCTTCTTGGCATTATCCCTTTCATTTGTTCTATTATCTATATACAGTGTGTGCTGGGCTATTGTGTTACTTATATATGTATACTAGCTGAGAGCCCCGGCGTTGCCCGGGATGTTTGTGGTGTGGGGGTGGCATTTGGGTGGGGAGTGGTCCACGCGGCCCATGTGCGGTGGTAGTGCTGCTGTGGCTGTACTGATGGTGATTGTATTGGTGTGCTGATTTGGGAGGGTTTGGTGCTGATGTGGGGGTGCGGATGTGGGTGTGCCGATGGGGGAGGTGCGAAGGTGCCGATGTGTGAGTGCTGATGGTGTTGATGGGGGCTGGGAATGGTGGGGAGCCGAGAATGCCAGTGTGCTGGGGGGGCATGGGATACCGGTGTGCTGATGTGGTGGTGCTGGGGATAGTGTGTGTGTGTGTATACACACACGTGTGTGTGTATGTATACACACGTGTGTGTGTATGTATACACACGTGTGTGTGTATACATGTGTGTATACATGTTTGTGTATGTGTATACATGTTTGTGTGTATACATTGTGTGTGTGTGTGTGTACGTGTGTGTGTACGTGTACGTGTACGTGTGTATGTCTAAATGTGTGTGTACATTTGTGTGTGTATACATGTGTACGTGTACGTGTGTATGTCTAAATGTGTGTGTACATTTGTGTGTGTATACATGTGTGTGTGTATACATGTGTGTGTGTATACATGTGTGTGTGTGTATACATGTGTGTGTGTGTGTATACATGTGTGTGTGTGCATGGCTGGGGGGGGGGTGAAGGGCATGGCTGGGGGGGGGGGTGAAGGGCATGGCTGGGGGGGGGGGGGTGAAGGGCATGGCCGGGGGGGGGTGAAGGGCATGGCTGGGGGGGGGTGAAGGGCATGGCCGGGGGGGTGAAGGGCATGGCCAGGGGGGGGGGTGAAGGGCATGGCCAGGGGGGGGGGGTGAAGGGCATGGCCAGGGGGGTTGGGGGTGAAGGGCATGGCCAGGGGGGGGTGAAGGGCATGGCCAGGGGGGTTGGGGGTGAAGGGCATGGCTGGGGGGGGTGAAGGGCATGGCTGGGGGGGGGGTGAAGGGCATGGCCGGGGGGGGGGGTGAAGGGCATGGCCGGGGGGGGGGGGTGAAGGGCATGGCCGGGGGGGGGGGGGTGAAGGGCATGGCCGGGGGAGGGGGGGGTGAAGGGCATGGCCGGGGGGGGGGGGTGAAGGGCATGGCCGGGGGGGGGGGGTGAAGGGCATGGCCAGGGGGGGGTGAAGGGCATGGCCAGGGGGGGGGGGATGAAGGGCATGGCCGGGGGGGGGGTGAAGGGCATGGCCAAGGGGGGGGGGGTGAAGGGCATGGCCAGGGGGGGGTGAAGGGCATGGCCAGGGGGGTTGGGGGTGAAGGGCATGGCCAGGGGGGGGTGAAGGGCATGGCCAGGGGGGGGGTGAAGGGCATGGCCAGGGGGGTTGGGGGTGAAGGGCATGGCCAGGGGGGGGGGGTGAAGGGCATGGCCAGGGGGGGGGGGTGAAGGGCTGGGCGGGGGGGTTAAGGGCCGGGGGGGGGTGAAGGGCCGGGCCGGGTGAAGCGCCGGGGGGGGGGGTGAAGCGCCGGGGGGGGGGGTGAAGCGCCGGGGGGGGGGGGTGAAGCGCCGGGCCGGGGTGAAAGATCCCTTCCCCTGCGGTAACTTACCTCGCACCGGGCCGCGCTCCTACTCGGGTTCCTCGGCGGTCTCCGTTCCCCCGGCGATGCGGAGCTGAGACGCTCAGGTCAGGAGGTGGTGTGGGCCGTGGCCCGTGCAGAGAGAGCCGGAGCAGCGCGCTCGGAGATGGTGAGCTGGGGGCGCGGCCTCTAGGCCTGAAGGTGCGAGCGTGCTGAGGGGAGGGGGAGGGGGAGAGAGGGAGCACCGGGAGAGAGGGTGAGCACCGGGGGAGAGGGAGCACCGGGAGAGAGGGTGATGTTGAGGTCCCGCGGAGTGGTGATAGGGGGGGTTCGGTTGTTGCGGGCCAGCCGCGGGGGGGGGTCAAGGCCGGGCAGCCGTTAAGGAGGGTGGAGTGTTTGTGTGTTGAGGAGGGTGGAGTGTGTGTGTGCTGAGGAGGGTGGAGTGTGTGTGTGTTGAGGAGGGGGTGTGTGTGTGTGTGTGTGTGTGTGTGTGTGTGCGTGCGTTGAGGAGGGTGGAGTGTGTGTGTGTGTGTGTGTGTGTGTGTGTTGAGGAGGGTGGAGTGAGTGTGTGTTTTTTTGGCCCGTCACTCCGCCTCAGGCCAATGAGAGGTGTGCGGGGGCGGGCGGCCCAAGGGACCAATGAGATTTCCCCTAGGGACACCGGACATCCAGCAGGCAGGCATGCATGCATGCAGGCAGGCAGGCATACAGTGCTTTCACTAATATAGTATAAGATTGGAGGTATTGGGTCCTCCATTGTCCGTTGCACCCTGCAAAAATTATCTTGCTATCCAGTCTGTGCTGTGTATCACTGTCCTGTTCTGTACAATTGGACAATGTTTTGAGCCGTGTGCCCCTTGGCCTGGCATTGCGGCCTGGCCTCTCTGGTAGTAAATAGGTTAATAAGGTATCACTTTGATTTGTTTTTTAGGCAATGGGTCTCCACCCAGACTGCACTTTCATTATGTTTGTGTAATCCTGGTTCTCGGCCAGCTCCGCTCAAGAATCCATTTCCGTCCAGAAGGGGGTGAGGTATAGTACATCCCACGATTGTATTGTTTCCTTTATGGTATCCAAGATATCGATATGTGAGTATTTGTCTGGTTTATGTTGTCTAGGGGATGCACAGTAACAATAGAACGGTCTAATTTCACCAACAGCACAATAAAACACAAACAATAATTGGTTGGCCCACTTACAGATAGAAAAATGAACCAACTGTTTCATAGTCGTTCAGCTTCTGTAATGTCATATTTTGCTTCCATTCTTTTTCTTCTGTATCCCGCAAGGTTGGAAACTTTAATATTCACAATAAAGAGTATACAAACGCGTACATAAAGGTGCAGTCCCATGTAGAATCAAAGCAAACTAATGTTTAATGAGCTACATCTTGGTGACCATTTCCTGTAAAACAAACAGTAAGAATGATCCATCTCCCTTTGATTTTATTTATGGAAGGGTGAATGTCTTGTTTATCCAATGCTAACATTACCATAATCAGGTGTATGCATGTCCCTACCTGTCAGAGACCCAGACAGGACAGATGGGTCACAAAAGACCATGGTATTGTGGCTGGGAGATTGAGAGCAGGAGATGCAGCCACTTTTCACCATAGCTGCTGAGCTGCCCTCTTTACTACAACCGACAATGTGGTCAAAAGACTTGGAATGACTTTTCATGGCTTCTATTTTCCACTAACCGTCAAAGCAAGCAGCACAAAATAGGGTATGCTATGTGTGAGACCAGTTCTGAGGCAGAGACTGGACTCTTAGCCAGGCTTCCAGGACATTTCCCATGAAAACCATAGTACTGTGTGTGGAACCAAAGTGTCAGCCCTCATTGGATGCTTCTCTGTTTCCCCTAACTGCAGTGAACCATAGTCTATCACTTCAGATCTGGATTGACAGGAATTTCTTCGCCACCTAATCACCAAGTTGTCATTGCCGGATTACACATTAGGCACAATAAGCACTTGCCTTGGTACCCCCTAGGTTAGAGGGCACCTGTAGGTGCATGTAAACCTGCTGCCTGGCAGGGGTCACCGATCGTGTAAGAGCCAGGACAGCTGTCCCAGGCCCAGTGGCTGTGAGGGGCCCAGCCGGCATCCCCTCCACTGTGATGGGCCCGGTATCTACTTAAGCCCTACCCCCGTGCGCACCAGAAGTTGAGCCCGTCCTGACGTCGGGCTCAACTTCCCCATCATTTGCCCGCAGCTTTGGCGTGGCATTGAAGACCTCCCTACAACAAGGAAGGTAAGGGTGTGTACTGCGGAAGGGGGTTATTATTGTGTGTATTGGGTGAACAAGGGGTTATTGTATGTATTGGGGGAAGAAATTATTGTATGTAATTGGGGGAAAGGGGTTATATACGTTGGGGGAAGGGGTTATTGTATGTATTGGAGGAAGGGGGGTTATTATGTGTGGGGATTAGTTCGGGTGTGGGGAGGGGGGTTAATGAGTGTGAGAGGTCAGGGTGTAAGGGGGAGAGAGAAAGGGGTATGTCTGTGTGTAAGAAAGAGAGGGGTGTCACTTACCTTCTCCAGAGTGGCCCTCCTTCAGCAGCTGTGCGTTGTCTTGGCAACCCGCTGTCAAATGAAGCAGCGATGTCACACGGCGAGGCGTTGCCATGACAATGCGACATCATATAATGTGCAACGTCATAATGCCGTGATGCTGCAGGAGGAGGGCCCTGGATGGTCTTAATCTGCCTCTGCAAGTTGTATCTGTATCAAATGATGTTCTTAAACACTAACGCAGTGGAGTTCGCATCGTAACACAGAATGCTCTATTGAGCAAAGAACATGTCTGGCCTGACCATGCTAGCTGTAATAAAGTAAGTGTTTACAGTGTATTACATTTTATGTTGACACTATAGCAGCATGAAAAGAAGAAGAATTGAAAAATGCAGAATTCCTGATTCCTTCCCCAAAAGGTCATTTCATCCCCTCCATGGGCTAGAAAAAAATATTACCTACTACTGAAGTACTCATGTAACAGGTGTGTAAGAAAATAAACATGTCTGTGCTGCTGTTGCTGTAGTTTCGATCTGCTTTGGACATGGATTATTTGTCCCCAAACTCCATGGAGATACGGGCCGAACCTCTACTCAAACGTGCTTCAAATGGATTGATTGTACTGTAAAGCAAAGTATGTTTCACATGGTGGTCAGATTCCCCTGGGTATTAATTACAGGTAGTCACAGAGGAATGCATATGAGAACGACAGAGTTGCATGCACGTATAGCAACATAAGAGAATGTACGGAAGAATGGGCATTAATAATATCTAATGACAGTTTATGGACTCCCTAATTACTTTATTCTGCAGTTGTGTAATAGTACGTTGCACAAATCTGCACTTCTTCATTGCCAATACGGTACTGGGAATTTGCACTGCATTTTCTCCCATACTGTATTTACTAAGCGTTGCTTTGCCCCGGGATACCTCCCAGAGACACCTTGCAGATATGACATAGCACCAGTTACTAAATATGGCCATCTAATACTACCCAAACATTTGCGCCTATGGAAAATCCTTGTTCTCGTATTTGCCCCACCACTTCTGCTGCGATGCTGTATTCTTGACACAGTGGCACTGAAATAGGAAACCGGAGCCAGGTAAGTAATAATTAGCTTCATATAAACACACATTTTTTCCCCCCTCGTATAAATCTTTACCAGATCTTGGTGAATTACCCAGTTTTAATATCCGTATAATCTCGTGTTTCGGTGCTGTGCTGGATTGGAAATTCGCAGACTATTGAGTTGGTCAAATTTAACTAAGACATGTTTGTTGTCTGTTATATTCTTATCCAAACACCTCAACACACCAAGGACATCAACAGAAGCAATCTGCATTACTTCACTCTATTTGTTTAGATTTTGTAAACAAAGGAGAACTTTAAAAGTGCATCATTAACTTTTCTATTAAAATCTCTCATTTGGGTATCTTTTTTTCAATGGATCAATATATATATATATATATATATATATATATATATATATATATATATATATATATATACATACATACATACATACACACACACATACATACATACATATATACATACATACATACATACATACATACATACATACATACATACACACATACATACATACATACATACATACATATATATATTGATCCATTGAAAAAAAGATACCCAAATGAGAGATTTTAATAGAAAAGTTAATGATGCACTTTTAAAGTTCTCCTTTGTTTACAAAATCTAAACAAATAGAGTGAAGTAATGCAGATTGCTTCTGTTGATGTCCTTGGTGTGTTGAGGTGTTTGGATAAGAATATAACAGACAACAAACATGTCTTAGTTAAATTTGACCAACTCAATAGTCTGCGAATTTCCAATCCAGCACAGCACCGAAACACGAGATTATACGGATATTAAAACTGGGTAATTCACCAAGATCTGGTAAAGATTTATACGAGGGGGGAAAAAATGTGTGTTTATATGAAGCTAATTATTACTTACCTGGCTCCGGTTTCCTATTTCAGTGCCACTGTGTCAAGAATACAGCATCGCAGCAGAAGTGGTGGGGCAAATATGAGAACAAAGATTTTCCATAGGCGCAAATGTTTGGGTAGTATTAGATGGCCATATTTAGTAACTGGTGCTATATATATATGGCTCGACAAACCCACTCGCCCATGGCTAGTTGAAAATACCACCTGGCGAGATTGGAAGCAGGATGGCGGCGGAAAAGAGGAGGACTGATGGGGACCACGGGAGCGGAGCAGCAGAGGAGGTGAACGGCGCAGGCGGAAGAGGACTGAGGGGGACAACAGGAGTGGAGTAGAGGAGGAAACCAGCGCGCGGCAGGAGAAGAGAACGGCGGACCGTGTCAGCAGAGCAGGAGCAGCACAGGAGAACTGCCGGGGAAGAGTGCGCCTCACCGGTCCGACCCGGAAGTCTTTAGATTTTTTTTTGACACAGTTCACTTTTCACTGTGTTACACCCATATTGTATATATATTTTCATTATGATTTTTTTTTTCCTTTTTGGACATTCCTGCGCTCTAATATCTTTCTTGCATTTATTGAAGGGGATTGGAATAAATCCTTGAAAGAGCTGCATTTTTGTCTCGTTTGGGCTGTATTTTTTGTATAACAGGCATACATTTTTACACTTTTTATACTTTTTTCACTTATCTCTGTTATTTCTGCTTTTTTGCGCTCTTAATTCATTCTCTCTCTCTATATATATATTAGGGTTGCCAAGCTTCTCCAAAAATACTGGACACAGTGGTGAAAGGAGCGACGCGTGCCACACATACTCTCACTCCTTGCTGTTTCCTCCTCTCCTTGGCCCAACCTCCAGGCTCCTGACACCTCCTCCTGACTGACAGCAGCCAATCAGTATGGAGGAAGCTGCATATCCACAGAGGTAATACCAGTATACAAATACATGTCCAGTATTACCTCTGATTTTTTACTGGACAGTGTGTCCAAATACAGGATAGTCCGGATCAAAACTGGACGAGAGAGACAGAGAGAGAGATTTCAAAATGGCCGCACTCTACTGAAGAAAAGCCCTCAGGAGCTTGTAGCTGTACCAGGTAAATAGAAATTGCACATAGGGGAGTAAGTGCGTATATAATATACACTAAATACTGGCACTGACAAGTATGCCATCAAAGGGTGGGTTTATTAATAATAATAACACCACATATCCCGATGTTTCGGTCCCCAAAGGTACCTTCCTCAGGGGCCACTGATTGAGCCCCCTGTGCTGAAGCAGGGATATCCTGAAAGCTGACCTGTTGGTGGCCCTTGAGGACTGGAGTTGGCAGCCCCTGCTATAGAGCACTGAAGAGGATAAAGTACTCCCATTTTGGCCCTTCTCTGGCCCTCTTTTTCTTTGTCTGCCCTTTACACTGTATCTCTTTATTATACAAAGTCTCCCGGCTACAAAGCTGTTGATTACGCCCAGTGGTGGGATTCTGCCGGTTCTCACCAGGTTCGTGCGAACCTGTTACTAAAATTTCACAAGTTCGCCGATCCGGTGCTTAATTGTCTTACCTTCATTCGCGGGCGGTGTCTAACAGCATCTCCCGGCATCTATTTCCCTGCAAAGTCTCTCAATATGGCCGCGTGGCGTCAAATGGCACCGCGTTGCCATGCCAACGGGAACACCACGTTATGTAAGCGCATCACGTGACGTCCGCTGCTATGGCAACGAGACGCTATGTGACGTCACGACGGTATGCGGCATCCGTTGTCATGGCAATGCAGCATCATGTGATGCCGCGCGGCCATTTTGAGAGACTTTGCAGAGAAATAGATGCCGCGAGATGCTGTTAGACGCCGCCCAGGTAAGAACTGGTTGTTACATTTTTTTTAATCCCACCACTGAATACGCCATGCAAAAGAATTGCACCAGATTTAGCCAAGGAACAACTCCAATTGATTTCAATGGGATTGCTTTTCTTTGATAAATAACGTGATGTATGCTCTGGTTTTGTCCCAGTACTTTGACTCAGTGGGAGTCCAGAGCGCTGGATTGTATCCATTTTGGAGTCACAGCTGTCCCTGAATCTTCTGGGCAGCTCATGTTCTTCTGTTAAGATCAGATTTTTAGTTAAAGGTGAGAGCCACTCCCTGCCCAAGAATTGATGAATCTCCAAAAATAAACTTCATGTCCTGTGGATTGCTTCCAGTGTCAGCCACCTTGGAATAAATCCAGGTTAAAGAAATACACCGATGTTCGGAGTGCTGATCTCAGAAGCAATACATTTGCCATTAACCTTTTCATAATAATAATAGTTTTCCTATATAGCACTGGCAGCACTTGACAAAGAGGTTTGCCGGCACAATAAGTGCCTTACCTGCAGAGCTTGCAATCTAATTTTGGTGAGGCACAGGAGGATAGGATGAGGTCGCAAAGAGCTGACACTGAGCTTTCCTTGCTCCCCTCCTTCATAGTCAATGCCCTTGTTCTAACCCCGGTCACTGGTGACTTTGGGGTACATGGAATTCAAGTAAAACTTTGTATCTGACAGAGGAGACCACCTTATGACACAGACTACATTGCCTGGAAATATATATTTGCACATTTCTTCTTGCACTATGAAATCCAGTTTCACCAGAAACTTTGCTAGTCACTCAGGCAGTTACTAAGGTAAGATGACAACATCCTCTTTACAGCACTCTAAACAAAAAGACAACAGAGAAACTGCTTCTCTAAAACCAGATCATGTACATTCCACTGCCATTATTGTCTTGTCCTAAGTCCTTATTTTCAGACAATATACTTCCCTGTTCTGCATAGTCTGTTATCAGCTGCCTATGCTCTGGCTTGATCAAACTAGATACCCTCTACAATTAAATATGCCGCTTTGTCCTCCATTGTAACTACCATACATATCACTGCGAAATGTTCAAAGATCTAGATTGACCATCACTTGTGTCTAGGCGCAAAGTTCATCTTTCCTGTCTTGCCATCAAATACTTTCTGGGTTTGTTCGTGGTCCCAAGGTTCAACAAAGTATCCGGCTGCTCCTCCTTCTCTTACTATGCACCCCACAACTGGAACAATCTACCGGAGACTCTCAAAGCCGCCACCAGTCTAAGTTCTTTCAAAACTAAAGCTGTCTCACATTTTAATCTGGTCTGTAACTGTTACATACGCCTTAAAGATAAAATATGTTAAACTGTTCATGCAATGTCTTTAAACATAATGTATAACCCTGTTCACGTAATGTAACCATGTACTATTTGTCATCATAACTCTGTGTCCAGAACATACTTGAAAATGAGAGGTAACTCTCAATATATTATTTCCTGGTAACATTTTTTATAAATAAACAAATAAATCAGTACTGTATTTTTGTATGTATATCTTTATTTATATAGTGCCATCCAGGTACATAGCTCTTCACAGCAGTAATACATGACATGATATATAACACATAATGGGAATAAGCACTTCAGACATAAAACAATAGGAAAAGGAGTCCCTGCCCCGAAGAGCTTACAATCTAAGTGGTAAGTGGGGAAAACTTACAGAGACAGAAGGAGGGTGTTATGGTAAATGCATCTGCAAGGGGCCAAGGTCAGTGGATATGTGATGTACAGTAAGGTATCAGTCAGCAGAGCAACCAATATGCTTCGTTAAGCAGGTGTGTTTTAAGAAAGGTCCTAAAGGTGGATAGAGAGGGTGCTAGTCGGATACGGAGGGGAAGGGCATTCCAGAGGTGTGGGGCAGGCAGTAAGAAAGGTTTTAGGCAGGAGAGGGCTTTATATACAAAAGGGGTAGACAGAAGACATCCTTGAACAGAACGCTAGAGTCGGACAGGTGGAAAGCAAGAAATTAGGGCCGAGATGTAAAGAGTCGCAGAAGAGTGTATAGCCTTGAAAGAAAGGAGAATTTTGTAAATTATGCAGGATTTAATAGGAAGCCAGGAGATGGATTTCAGAAGGAGGGACACTGAGACAGATTTATTAAAGAGTAAAGTGATTCTAGCAGCATTGTTTAGCATAGATTGAAGAGGAGACATGTGAGAGGCAGGAATGTTGGACAGTAGAAGGTTACAATAGTCGAGACGTGAGAGAATGAGGGCTATAATTTTAGCAGTAGAACTACACGCAAGCATGTCAAACGCGCGGCCCGCGGTCCGCTTGTGGCCCACAACGAATATCTTTGCGGCCCGCGGCCCAGCCAATATAACGGTGCGGCGGGCGTGTGCGTCAGCGAGCGCGTGGGCGGCGGTAGCAAGCGTGTGGCCGGGAGTAGCAAGCGCGGTGGCGAGCGTGGGCGCGGCAGATGCGGCAAGCACGGTTGAAGGAAGAGCTGGCCTGCAGGGACTGGACGGTGGCCGGGCGCAGTCTTCCTGCACTCGTGCCGTGTGTGGGATGTGGAGAGGACAGCGGGGGCGGAGCCAACACCCCGGCAGAGAAGGCTTCAAAGACGTCACCTGTCACCTCCTGTCTCTCACCCTCACTCTCTGTCACCCCTTGTCTCTCACCCTCACTCTCTGTCACCCTCACTCTGTCACCCCCTGTCTCTGTCACCCCCTGTCTCTCACCCTCAATCTCTGTCAACCCGTCTCTCTCACCCACACTCTGTCTCTCTGTCTCACACTCTCTGCCTCACACACTTTCTCTCACACACTCTGTCTCACACTCCCTGTCTCACACTCTCTCACCCACACTCTGGATATTTTATTTACCCTGTATATCTTAACTGCCCTATACCTACACCAAAATAACCTATACTGCTTTCTTCCAGATCTGACTCTCAAGCTTCACACGGGAGACATAGGAATCCCCCCTAACCCAGAAGACAGGTAGGGAACACCTCCCCTCCAAAATATAGCATTGAGGGAATGAGGTACCTGGAGTTTTTGTTTTTTTGCGGCCCACATAAACTTAAAGCTTATTTATTTGGCCCGTGTTAGCCTTTAAGTTTGACATGCTTGAGCTACAGGGTGTATGTTTGGAGTGTTACGTAGGAAACAAACGACAGTGTGACCCTTTTATGACCAAGTACAACCTATTTTGTGCAATCCTAAAATAACTTTCATTATTCCTCTTTCTTAACGCTGAATGCAAAGTCTCACTGTTTAAAATTAGGTCCCATCCAATATTATCCCATCACTAAATTGACTACTGCAATATAATTCAACATTACTATAGTATTTTAGCTTGTATATGAACAGTTGCCATAAATGATAGCCCACCGTACCCCATTCTGTTAGCTCTGAAAAGATTAACTCAAATGTAAAACACACAAAAAAATGTTTCAATTGAGGCCACCAACGTTTTAGCAGGTTCAGCAGGAACAGGCTTACTTGAGCCAGATACAGTATATAATGGAGGTAGAGGAGGGCTCTACAAATGTAATCTTTGTTTAAAACAAAATGCACAGATCTGGTGATTGTAACAAGCCTTTTAATGCCATCTGTAATTGTTTCTGACCTAGTGGTGCACTTCTGTAACCCAGGCTGTGTTGAAAATGTATAATGTGGCGTGCATAAGCTTATAGGGGTCCCGTGTTAAAAGGAAGCAAAAGGTGACACTGTCTGCTCATTTGCATGTCATTTCCCAGAATCCCTTGCTGCAGTGGAAGCACTGTAAGCTAAGAGATAATGGTGAAAAGCAGGGTTGCAGACCTGTGTGAGACGTGAATGTGCTCACAAGTGATATTTTTATTTGCTGACCTAGTGCTGCAAATCCAAGATAAACCAGGATGTTTTGTAGCGCTACGGTAACCCTTTCACTGTCAGTGGGACCTGCAATGGTAGTGCTCCGCACGTCACCTCATGTTCTTGGATCTCAGCTTCAGCGGACGTCACACACCTCGGACCTTCCCAGTTGATTACAAGGATCACCCTGGAATATGTGAGTTCCCTTTTCTTATGGATGGATTCCTGTCCTAAGCTTAAGGTTTTCAGCTTATATATTATGGAAGATGTTTATTACACTGCATTGTTTGGTGGGCATTTTGGACTCTATTAGGCACTATTCCTTTTGAAATCCTTTGCATATCCACTATATTTTCTATCAAGCAAGTTCCGGACACTATATATTTTTTCTATAATTATTAACTCAGAGCTGAGTCT
This sequence comes from Ascaphus truei, assembly GCF_040206685.1. Lineage (NCBI taxonomy): Eukaryota > Metazoa > Chordata > Amphibia > Anura > Ascaphidae > Ascaphus > Ascaphus truei. The sequence continues at coordinate 65,864,159 of NC_134490.1, read as the reverse complement.
GAGCACCATATCCTATTGGACTGTATCCTAATATAACATTTGAGGCTGCTTGAAACCCCCCAGAAACAATGATCACATTCTCACAATGGCCTCATTCATTTTGTCCTCATTCCACAAAAAGAGAACAATGTGAGACAATGAACTGAACACGTTTATGTAATCTCACACGTGCGCAATCATTTCTGCACCCTTGAACATATACTCAAAACAAAAAGACGGAGTCTAGTTCCAATCGTTTCTATAGCAAAAATTCCAAAAACATTTTCTAATGATTCGCGGTGGACAAGTTCAAATGTTATTAAGACTCCAAGTCCATTATGGCTCATGAAAATAATAGAGGCTCCGATAACAAGTATAACAATAGCTGCCATTCAATAGCAGTTAACGCTGATGCATCTCTAATACCAGTTATCTGAGCTCTGTGAATCGTTTCTCCTCCCTCCAAGAACATGAATTGGAGAGATTTCATGTTGGGGATTCCAGGTTTCACCTTGACTTGACCTTGGTAATATAGTTCAGAAGACTTGAAAGCTCATTATATGTTGTCATATTGCAAATTGAAGTGAAAGCTTAAGGTTTTGTTAGCTGTGCATTTACCATGCCGAATAGGGGCCATAAAAAAATGTTATACCAGGAAGTAATACATTGAGTGTTACCTCTCGTCATCAAGTATGGAGCCGAGGTTCTAGCTCCTTCCACAGATAGACTGGATTAATAACAGTGGTCTTAATGCACATGATAATGCAGCTGTCATTTCTCAAATAAAGCTATTTAACTGACTCAACTTCTATCTAAACTCATTATCCTCAGTTGTCCTGGAATAATATTCTTTCACTACTTCTGCTCTTGTTCAATGTTTATCATTGTTGAGTTATGGAAATATTTTTTTCTTTTATATACGTTTATTATAGTTTCTGTAATTTCTCATAATGGCTGTTCTTCTCCCTTATGTTAACGATACACAATATTTTGCTTCTTTCCCTCACAGTTCTTATTCTGAGCTATCATCAAACTTTTCAGATGTTAAAACCTGAATTGAGAGCAATAGAAAAAAAAACGTAATACTAGTATTTAAATTCTGTATTTCCCATCTAAGCCTTACCCTTTGTTATCATATATGCTTTTTTGGGGGGGACAATCACAAATATTTCACCCACCTAAAATGTCAGAATCTCAATATCTGTTTTCCTTGGAACTATTTAGCATCCATATGACACAATCACTTACTTTTGTTACTGGCAGATCTCAACCCAACATATTTGCTGGCACATTCACTGCTTTCAAATTCAGCTTTGCATATAATTTGTATTATTCAAAATCATATTTCTGCTCCGTTTCCTTCATTCCATTAGAACCTTTGTAGCACTGTTTCCTCCACCCCCGGGGAGATCCACTCTATTGCAACCGTGTGGTGCTGAGGCATACCTGTAGGTTCAGGAGAGCTGATCTGATCTGCGATGGAGATCAGGACAGGCTTTTGATGTCATCTGTAGTTCCTTATCTGTGGTGTCAGTGCCTCCAGCTTCAATGGGTATCCTGGAAGTACCAGGAGCAGTTCCCTCTAAAGCACTCTCACCCACCTTCTCACTGACTAAGTCCAGACAGGTGTATAATAGAACAAGGAGATCTTTATTCAGCAGTCACTGCATCAGATCTTGACAGCGGTGCAAGGGTTCCAACCTCTGGATGGTGCTTGACCCTGATAGTATAGGGTCATCTTCCCTGGTCAGATGTTCCCTCAGCCATAAGGCTGAGGTTGAGCACGCTATTTCGTATGTGCAAGTTAAATAAAGTTATACTTTTGTATAATGCTTAGAGTGTATATTTTGCCACAGATGTATCAAAAGTGGACGTACCGTCTCCGGAGCTAAAAAAAACAAAACGTAAAACCCGTGGCTCCAGAGATGGTGCTGCCACGGTCACATTGTTTTTTTTTTTTATTATTACTTCCGGATCGGACCCCCCACATTGATAGGGAGCAGAGATCCTAATCTTAAACATATAGCGTGGATTGGAATCACATAACTTTTACACTAACATCATCAGATACCTATCCATCTTTTAAGGATCTAGAGCGGTGTTTCTCAGCCAGGGTTCCGCGGTACACAGCGGTGCCGTGAAAGGATCAAGAGGGTGCTGCGGAAATCTCCTGATCTCCCAGAGCATGGAGAAAGCAGGGCAGTTGTGCTGGGCAGTTCCTCCATCCTAATTGGCTGCTATACTCAGCAGCAGCCAATCAGGAGGGGCAGTCAGGCACCTGGGGATCGGTACCAAGCAGACAAGGAAGCAGCATGGGTAGCAGAGAGGCGTGAGCAGAGGAGGGTGAGGAAAAAGTTGAGAACGACTGACCTAGACCTACCCTAGACTGTAGAGCGGTTATATGGGCAGATATGGAGGTGTGGGCACTGGAATATAAACAACATTGGCTATTGGCGGACGCAGCAAGGAAGCGCATCTTATATAAGTGGCTTAAACCGGTCATTCTATCGATGGCAGATGTAGATAAAGAAATCTTAGCGTTCATGATGGTGGAAAAAAATAGATGCGATGACGGATATTGACAGAAAATAAATGTTTTTTTTTAATGGGAACCGTATATTGAATCATTTAATGAAGGTTTAATGAAAACAATATGATGCATTTTCAACATATATAATGCTATTTGATCAGATCGCTATGTAACAGAATACAACATAATATGGTGTAAATAATATAAACCAGACAGAAATGAAGAAATTGTCAATACAGGTGTGGCATAAATAATAAGACTATTGCTAGAAAGGAATCAGCACACACAAGCGAGTCATGAATGTTTTAAAAATGTACATATATAAAACTAATATGTATAAGTTAATTTAATGTTAAGTTTGTTCCGTCGGTATGCGATTATTTTTTTAGTTTCTTACTTGTCCTTTTCTGTACAATGTATCTAGATTACGTAAAAAAAATATATTTGAAACTATGTCATCTGTTACTGTTTACTAAATGTTACAACTATTTCAATAAATCCACTTTGACCACTGACAAATACAATCTTTTTGCATTGAAACGTATGGTACAAATGTCACTCTGCAGTGACATTTTGAAACACTGCTGGTCACTTTGTAGTTTGGGGAGCGAGGGGGGGGCCTAAGAAAAATTCTCCCCGTCAAAACAAAAATGTTAAGTGTTGCACAGTTCTGAACAGATACAATTGGATTTTTATTGAATCCCAGGATCCATTTCCACCAGGTCTATATTGCACAACGTTATGATAGTAATGGTGACAGGTCTAATTACCTAACCGTAACGTTCCTCTATGAAGCTAGAATTCATTTATAGGCTGCACATGTAAATCACGCAGGAGCCCAGAGAGAATGTATTGTTTGCTACATCCCCTGGTTTCCATAGATGCTCTGCACCGCTTTAAATAGCCAGGTGATCTCAAAGACGTACTTTATGCTCTCCTGGGAAGCAACGTCCTGCATGGCCAGGCTGATGTGCAGTGTTCCTGGAAATCATTAATTCTCAATAGACATGGCACAATGTATTTTTAAAAACAAAGACAGAGAAAATAAACATGACAGAATCGGAGCCTCTAACAATATAGACATGATGAGTGAAGATTGGACGATTTCAAGCCTAAATATTAATTATGCTATATTCTCTATATACATATATATTCAGCATGTAACTAGTTAAATTACTTATTGTAGTATTCATTTAGAAATTATATTGTAAAATTATTAGCGGCCTCTGCAAAGATAAGACGTTAAATCAGTCTGAAGACAGGCAGATAGACATGTTTTATGTGATTTAGAAATTTGGTATGTTTAATGTATGCCGATTTGAATAGTATATGGTTAAGAGTTTGGAATCAAAGGTTAGTTAAATAGTGTTAAAAGACAATACAATAGAGACGGGTCTTAAAAGATAAGGAACATAGGATTAACTATAGTCACTTAGTGACAGAACAAAGAAGGGTCTTCTATATGAAAGTAAATATTGCTATTGAAGAAACTGTGTTCTAATGTTAATTATTGACTAAGAACATTTTGGGCTGACTGAGAAAAACAGGTGATTACTATGTTAAGACTGCTTGAAGAAAAATATATAAAGATTGCATTTGGATTGATAGAATTCAGAATCATTGAACACCCAAGCTAAGAACAAAGCTAGTGATCCTGCCCTCTGTAACTTCATTCTATATGCCTGAATGATGTAACTGACTGAAATGATGCTGTGAAAGATGTTTTCTATTGTCTCTGAATAAATTGAGAAAAGAACCGCACCATGGACTATTTGATATATATTGAAATGTGGGACATTTTTTTTGCACCCATCTAATGAAGCAAATGTTCAACGAGGACATTAAATGTCATTTCTTGGCATCCAATCCAAGGACAGCTGTAAAGCAGTAATCCCCTCAAACCGCATACATAACCCGATAGTTCTGGTCCCACATTTCATTTTTTCCAAGAGTCCCTTTTTTCTGTTTTGCACTTTTAACTGGTTTATTATTTGACAGTCATCGGCTGTCACAGTGGTAACCACTGTTGCCTTAATGAGGTGAGCAGCCATTTTCACTTCCCAGGGAGTCAAATTTTCAGCAACGACGAAATTTAGAACAATACCAGCTGCTCAGGTTTTTCTTTGTTTATATCTTCGCTGAAGCAAAGGGGGGGGGGGGGAAATGATATTTGTAACTGGAGATGTTTTTTTTTTTGTGCAGTCAAATTAAATCCTTTCAGACACAATAGTTTACTCCAGGGGTGGCCATCTGCAGTCTTCAAGGGCCACCAGCAGGCCAGGTTTGAAGGATAGCACTGCTTCAGCACAGGTAGCTCAATCATTGGCTTAGTCATTGACAACCACCTGTGCTGAAGCAGTGATATCCTTAAAACCTGATCTGTTGGTGGCCCTTGAAGACGGGAGTTGGACACCCCTGGAATCTTTACACCTTTAGCATAAAACAGAGATTACATTTTGCTTTTGACATATGAACGATTTGCTCTGCCTTTACATTGAGAATTCTCATTCCGGGTCTAAACCGTGCTCAGAGAGACCCCACGATCATACACAGAGTAACAAGGGATATGCGAGATTCAATTTACAGGCAATAAACACGACATCCCAAACGATATCAGCATTTGAGCAAATGGAACAGTATGTGTAGTAGTGCGAGTAATAAAGAAGCAAGAACCCACTATAAGCACTCAATACCCCCTGATGTATGATGTGAAATTTAAAAATAATTTTTAATGCTATACTAATTAAAATAATGGGTGTTAAAATTCAACAAATGACACACATATATATGATACCCTATGATGAATATATATGATATTCCGGGTAACTAAGTAAGGCGACAATTTGAGGTTAATTGTAGTAGTGTGTTACATGTTTGTAATCTCATGAGCTGTGCATTATGTACCAACACATACTTAATCAATGTTGATCAATATGGTAAATAATTAATGGTGGGTATTGTATTCCTGTAATATATATGGTTACACGGGCACCTTAAACTGAATCAAAAAGTGTGTAAGAATGAACATTTATATACTACATATCTTCTTTTAAACAGTCTTGATGCACACATATGGTTGCCCAACAATGTATGGGTTAGAGCAGGGGTATGCAAACTGGGGGGCGTGAGATTTTGCTGGGGGGGGAGGAGGGGTGTTTGCAGAGGTCCCGCTCTCTTCCACATGGCATTTAAAATTAATTGCCGGAGGATCGCGTGAGGCCTCTGCAACTCAATTTACCATGATTCTGCTGGATTCAGGACTAGTCTCCATGGCAACGTGGCGTCAAATGATGCCGCAGGGTCATGTGAGGTGACAACCCAGCTGCGTCATTTGACACCATGATAAGGGGGGTGGGGGCACAAGCACCAGGGATGCAAGGCAGGGGGGGGCACAACAACAAAAGCTTGCACACCTGGGTTAGAGCAAGCGTGTAGAAAATACAGAATAAGATGGCTTTGTATATGAAGTGTAACAATGCTTAGCCTTTCAAAACAAAAACACCCGATATGCTTTCAAGGTGACCCTGCTTGACAACAAAGATTGAATAGGGTATAAACATTTTTAGGTTTTGCACTTCCTTAATGGAGATTTGTATGCACAAGCTGCTAAAGACCGAAGCTTTATGGCTGTGCGAGATAAGATGGGCAGTGGGCGCATAAAAAAAACACACGTTAACTGCAGTTTAAATACTATGGGTGTTATTCTCCAAGGTCTGCTGAGGGTTCACGCATCTGAGCTGGCGTTAGTTGCCATGGACTTAAATGGCATTTAACGCTATATCGAGTGCATTAACAGAGCATTAACAGAGATTGGAACAAGCGGAGACCCTGTGGAAAACGAGGATATAACTTTAGTAATCATGGAGATGGACAGACTAGGTGGTCACAATGGTCTTCATCATTAAATAGCTTGTTCCTGCAGGTTATGGTATCTGCAGGAAGTTGGTACACCTGCAACGTATACGGTTTCTGCAAATCCTGATGGAGAGCATAATAAAAGTACCAAGTTTTGCGATAAGTATAACCTTTGATCCTGTCACAATCTCTAACTTCTCATTGTGTCGGAAATCTTTTACCATTTGGCAAAAGTTGCACTTAAAGAGCATCATGTTAAAAAAAAAAATTAAGTGGAAACAATCCCATTGAGTGTATGTGGGTCTGGCGGACTTCTAGGCCATATGTATTCAGTGTACAGTAAATCTACCATAGATCTACCAACCACAACTAAATTGTATTAAAAGCAATATCTAAAATATTTAGTCATAAAAGGAATACATTGACAATAATTTTAAGGCATTTAAAGGTGAATTCCAGCGTGTGTGGATAAAGATTGTAGGCCAGACTTGCCAAGCAGTGCTATTCCAATAGACACCACCTGGCCTTACGGTCCCATTCAAGGTGTAACGAGATAGCAGCGCCTAGTAAACATTAGCTTACACCTTTGTTATCTCACGTATGTTAGACGTGTGCTTTCTGGGCCCTTCCAAGTGCTTTCTGAAATGTAATGTGCAGGGCCATTAAAACAATAAATAAAGTAGCAATCCAGATAAGAAATATAAACATCAGAAACTAATTTCATGTTTATTATACAAGGTAACCAAATCAGAGACTTAACCAGAATACGGACATCAATTATAGGGAAGAAGAAATACAATGATTCAAATGGACAGTATGAAATTGAAAATTTATTTTTTTATTAGTACCATACATGACTCAATGGCACAAACTATGCAATGTAATGTTGAGTGCTCTCATGTTGGCAAAGTTCACAGGGCAGTCAGGGGGGTTCATGTGTGCCACCACCTCACAAAGTAACACAACCAGAAACTGAAATGGGGGCAAGTTCTTTTTTTTTAAATCGTACCTTCAGATAACAAAAAAATATATATAGTACGCACACATTTATATATACATATATATATTCTACAAGTCTACAGGTTACCTCCCACACATCGCTCTACAAACGCAGGGAAGGTACAGATTTGACTCTTGATAGATCACTGCACTTAAAAATTGAATGGGGAACATTTTAAAGCTCACGAGTCAAAACAAATAGAAGTAGAAGAGCGAGTCACATAAGAGATTCTTCAAGGTCGCTATAGCAGATTAACATTACATTAAAAATCTGCATATTAAAGTTGTCCATTGGGATAGAACACAATGTTTCTGAAGAGTGGAAACTTGCAGTATTACAAAAGGTTGTGTACAACTGTAGAATTTTTTTATGCTGGCCAGCTACAGTAAACTCTGGATACAACGAGTCAAAGCGTTACAGCTCTGGCGGCAAATCACGTTCTGTAGCATGCAGGAACGTGTGCGTCCCTCAGCAACGGCTCAGAAGATTGACAAAGTAAAGACTGGAGAGAAACGGAGAACTACACGAAGCATTGCCGATGAAATGGAAAGTGTTAAGAAATTAGAGAAAGGTGTAAGCAGGAATGTTCTGATGCGCGAGTACAATGTGGGTTATTTATGTTGCGTATGTAAGTTGTTCTTTATTTTTCAATATTTAGATCAAACTGGCAGCACTGACATGTCCTTTTTTCCCATTTATACCCCCTTATAAATTAACTCTCTGTATAACGGAATATTTGATATAACGGCACCCACAATTCCCCGCAGGTGACATCCTATCCAGAGTTTACTGTACGCATTTGTAATACCCAGGGATTTGTCCACAATGTGGTTACTATGATCCTGTGATAGATTTAGCAGTTGGGTATCAAAGACTCAGGTGCAAGCTGGAGAATAACAGAAGGTATCAGAAATACACTCCATTTATTAAACTTTCAATGGGTTTCCTTTTCTTTGATGAATCTGCTGCACTTTTTATTTTTGCTCCAGTTTTGCAGCGGAGGAACTTGGATAAATAGATCCCTTTAAGCCACAAGCCCGAAATGCCATACCCGGAACCAAGGAGTTCTCCGGTGCTGAACCCTGCCATATTCAGTGCCGAGGTTAAGCTGCCAGTGCTCTGCATGGAAAATCCAACCCGTCCACCGGAATCGACCAAAAGGGAGCCGCAACTGGCAAAGTTGTGGCATTCTGTTGGCCGTCAGATCCCGTGAGATTTGGCGGTGATATGGTTTCCCCCAGGAGGGAGCACCAGTGATTTAACCGGTACTAATCTTGTTGCAGACTCTGAAAAGAGCTCAGCTCAGCACCAGAGGATCCCCTGGTTCCGATGACAAAGACAAACTCCCACGTGGTATTGCAGCTTTAATCTGAAAAAGATGTATATTGCAAATTCCCTCGTGGACAAAAAAAAAAGTATTTGTATCACCAGCCCAGAACAATGGAAAATGGAGTGAACACCTACCTAAATCTGTGTTGTAACGTTAGGGGAGACGGAGGGGGGAATCTTCACACAGCATTCTTTTAACAGATACATTAACATGATTTAATTCCACATGGTCATCTTCAAATTACAGGTCTTAACAATATAGGGTTAACTCCATCTGAATAGGTGGTTTTACCTACTGGTTCTTTGCTCCAGCTAACTGTATAAATCTATATCCAGAATACAGGCTTTGGCAGACAATTTGCATTGAATATTACAGCACTAGGGTTGCCTTATTCCACCAGAAGACAGGAGAGCTCAAAATGAAAGCGAAACTGTAGATTTTTGCCAAAGAGTCCAAACTAATCACAGGCATGAAAATGTGGGCAATATGGAATTAGCCAGGCTCTCAATATGCAAGATATCGTTTAAAACTGAAAGCTATTTTTTTATTACTAGTATAACAGGTGATAAACACACAATCCCAGCAAGCTCAAAACCCACCACATTTTGTGTGTGTGTGTGTGTGTGTGTGTGTGTGTGTGTGTGTGTGTGTGTGTGTGTGTGTGTCAAAGGCAGTGCTACTGAGCGTGGCTAAATGTATACAACAAAAGACAGAAATGCCCAATGTTACATCCAATGTGAAAAAAATTGCTAATTTAAAAAGTTGACAGCTGTTTGTAGGTGAGTGACCCCCTCCTCCCAGGGTTTAAGTGCACCCCTCCTCCCAGGGTTTAAGTGCACCCCTCCTCCCAGGGTTTAAGCGCACCCCTCCTCCCAGGGTTTAAGCGCACCCCTCCTCCCAGGGTTTAAGCGCACCCCTCCTCCCAGGGTTTAAGCGCACCCCTCCCCACTTTTTAAAGTAGCAGGTTTTTTCATGTTCTTGTGAAGGACAGACCAACTGCGGCCATTCTCCCTCCAGCAGAGTTAAATGAGAATTTTCACAGTGTTAGGACCCGCTTAATGAACGTGGCGTGCAGGCTTATAACGCTTTGGCCAAAGGGTTTAACTAAATGACCCTTGCTCATGAAAATATTGAAGTATTTTACTATGTATTTTTGTCACATTGGATGTAGCATTGGGCAGTTCTGTCTTTTGTTGTATACAGTAGAACAGGTGGATTTTTTTTTTAATGCGTTACACAAAGTCAATAGTTCCACTATTTGTGACTTGTTTGTTACTTCTGGCTACTTGTGCTGGGGAAGAAAAACATTGTTTGCACACTAGGGAGTGACAAACTGAACAGATTACATTTTTTTTCCCCAGTAGGTTATTCTCCCAAACTAGAAACAGCTCATGCAATTTGCTCTTTCATTCTTTGGCTCCTAATGGTACTAGTTTGAATTTAATTCCTTTTTTGAGGATCCCAGTGCAAAGCAGAACAGATTCAATGGATGTGATCCCAATCATGTGCCTTTTTCAATAGAATTTTGCAACCCAATCTGCTTTGTATTAGAATCTTTTAAACTCTTTGGGGTCTCCTGCGGCAGAGGGATAAAAAAAGGACCCCCATGTTTTAAGCCCCAGATTACAATTAGAATAATGAACTGGTGACAACCCCCCCCCCCGTGTTAACACCCACTATTTTTCCATAACCCCCAAAAAGGAATATAGGGGATTTTCCCCTCCCAATACCATATCCCCTAAATATAAAAAGGAGGCATCTTTTCTAATGATAATACAATAAGACCAGAATTACACACTGCTTCTACCGAGCGGAAAATTTACAAGCACGAGGTACACAAACCCAAGCGGGAAAAAACAGGGTGTTGGGGAAAGGGGAGAGAGTAGCACACATTTACATTTAAGAAAGAAAATAGTCACTAAAAAGGTCTCTCCACTCCCTTCCACTGGGAGGAATTACAAAGGAATTCGATAAAGTCTTTCCTTGGTTTGAAGCTTTCGGGACTGTATAAAACAAGAGACTCCCCAGAGATATAACAGCAATTTTTTTTAACTTATTATTTTTTTTTTTTTTTTTTAAATAATATTATATATATATATATATAAAAAAAAAAAAAAAGTATCGAAAGACAAAATCAGGAGGCGGCACTGTGGGACTGCAACCTCGTTATTTATAAACTTCAAAGAAATCCTGCCACAGGGAGGTATAAACCTCTACCCTAGGAGTAGCCAACTCCAGTCCTCAAGGGCCACCAAACAGGTCAGGTTTTCAGGATATCCCCGCTTCCTTACCTGATGAAAGGTCCATATGGGACATGAAACGTTGTCTCTCCACTGTTCTTGGCTGTCACATTAAATGGAGAATTACATTATGAACTTGTGAGTAGAGATCTGCTTTGTACCTCTGTCCTAGAGGAGAGCTGCACTTTACAGAAATTGTTTGCACAAGCCGGATTCTCCTCGCCTGAGGCCGTTTCCCCGCACTTTGGAATCAGTCTTCAGCTGAGCCACTGATTGAACCACCTGTGATGAAGCAGGGATATCCTGTCCTGTTGGTGGCCCTTGAGGACTGAAGATGATCACTCCTGCTCTACCGTGTATGTACCCTGATCTGGTTATGGGAGCCAGGGAGGGAATGATGCAAGTGTGAGGGAGACGAATAGGGAACACCTTTCAAATAACTAAATCTGCACCTATAAATGAGATTTAATTACCCCCTCTCCTTCCCCCCCCCCCCCCTTTTAATTGATGTATTTTATTGCAAACTGACCACATTTAAAGAACATAAATTAATGTTGGGTGCCATTTTTATCAAACACTTCATGTTTAGCATTAGTCCTTGAATGTTCCCTATACACGCACATAGCCATACATACACACACACGTTTTTGCTGTGCTGCTGTACAGTGTCGCTTTGGGTCTAAATGGAAAATAAAATTACAAAACAAAATTTGAGTCGGAATCTGTGACATTGAGACTATTTGCATTAGATATTTTAATTTGCTCTCAAATATAAAAGTGAAATAATTTATCGCCTGGCAGACAGGTGTGTGGGGGCTAGTCTCATGCATCAGCACCATACTCTTTATTGGGCATACCCAGACAGGAGGAAACATCTCTTAGTATCATATAACACTCCTCGCAACACCTATTAACTTACATTTAGCTTCCTTCTATCACTGCCATTTTTTAAGACTTTGCCTTTTGTGTTCAGCTGAAAGATATCTTGAATGCCACCTCTAATCCAGAAGTGCGTCGGTTTAGGTTTTGGAGGTCAGTGATAGTATTGGTAGAAGGGGCAAAAGAAGTTTCATGCTCGAACTCGCTGCAAAGGAAGCAACACTAAACTTTGTACAGTACTTGGATGCCAAATTTGAGGTTTGTGGATTTTTAGGCTGGCCACCCAAATGTACAGAGAGGCAACCGTTGTTCTCCAGGTTTGCAAAAACCCCCACCAACATTGCATTTCGCTAAATAGTCAGCCCTAATGTAAATAGGCACATGGCAGCATGCACAAAATTACTCATTGTGGCAACTGCAACTTATTATAGGACATTGTGGCTCGGAAGATTTTTTTTTTTTACTTAGCTCATTTGAAGATCTGCCACCCGCCCAAATTTTCTGCTATCTCCCCATGATCCTCTTTAGCAAGCATTAAGACTGGGAAACTTGGGAGAAGGATACTCCCTCCCCCCTATTGTTCTTTATGCAGCAAGCAGTCCACAGTACCTCCTTCCCTGCTTTGCTCTCATGCCTAGCCCCTTTCCCTGGAAGGCAGGACCTACAGCAAAGGGGTTCATTTTAAAATGTCATTTTTTTATTTCAATTTACAGGTAGATACGTTTCAACTGGTCTCTTTTTCTTTTCTTTTTTTTTGAGACTTTACTTTTATTTAAAACATTTTGTTCCTCCACAATCGGCCTGTTATACACATATATATATATTTATTTTTTATTTTTTTACTGTGAAGCCTGTGAGGTTGGGTTCTCCGATTTGCTTTCTTGACTTGATGGGGGTTTGCTGTTCCAGGGGCTGTTGGCGCCCAGCGCGGGCGAGTTATTGAAGCTGTCCTCGTCATCAATTCCATTGGCGGCATCAAACTGAGTGTTCTCCAGGCGGGTTATGAGCCTCTCGTCTTCATCCCCAAATTCTCCTCCCATCAGGGTTGGTTCGCCCACCACCATTACATCCTGAAAGGGAAGAGTTCCAGAAACATAATCAAGGCAGAGGCGTGTGCCTTCCTTCCACTACTACGCATGGTCAGAAGCGGCTTCTTGGAGCTCAGGGGGAAGCTGAGGCCTGCAAAAATGCATGCAATGTGAGGGTTGCAGGATTAAAGCCCTGGTCAAATAAGGCCCTTCCATCATTACAAAGAAGCATGTTTTAGTCATAACAGATAACATACACTGCTTATAGGACTAAAAAACAAACAAAAAAACGGTGTTTCTTTAATAGAATTTTTGGGATCTTTAGATATCTATAGAAAGCAACATTTCTGTTGGACAAAAGATGCAGACAGTAAATCATCTGGTATCTCAAACTGCCAAATATGTATATTTCTCCAGGACCAGTACTGCGTAACACACACGGTACATTTTCGCTAGCGTAGAGCGGTGTGCATTTTGCTTCTTTCATTTGTAAGCCAAATCCACATCCCTCAAAACAAATAATTGGTTTCCCATCTCCCGATGCTGCCGATTTGTGCAGTGAAAAGGCGCTGCTGGGGAAAAACCTAACTCCAATACCAAAGCAGGGTTAGAAAAGCAAAAAGTCTCTTCTAGTCAATAACAAAAACATCATCTGTTAACCATCAGTAGCCTACAGTAACCAATGTCATCCCAAGCTTCCTGGAATTGTGTGGCAGTTTCCTACAGTAATAATTATATATTTAGACTAGGCGTCACAATATACTCTCTGCAAATGTGGGTGCAACTTTTCATTTCCAAGAAAATAATTAAATGATATAAAAGCACGTTTCTTTACTGCTGTCAGACCAGGGTACCCAGGGACTGAGGCAGCAGTGTGTTTTCCCTCTCCCGCTCGTGTGGTGATTAACACCGACACTCAAATCCACAGTGATAACCAATAAGACTTGTTGCTGGTAAATAGGGTTGGGTGGATGGCGTTGATCCAAATGTGTGGGCCACAATGATTTTCTTTGGGTATAGTTGGAACAACCTACCAGAGACTCTCACATCCACCACCAGTTTAAGTTCTTTCAAATCTAAGGCTGTCTCACATTTTAACCTGGTCTGTGTAACTGTTTCATACGCTCATAATATATATTTTCTTTAACTGTGCATGCAATGTCTTGTATATAATGTATACCCTGCTCCTTTATGTAACTGTATTTGTAACCAAGTATTATTTGTCTTAACTCTGTGCCCAGGACATACTTGAAAACGAGAGGTAACTCTCAATGTATTACTTCGTGGTAAAATATTTTATAAATAAATACCCTCCCAGTGGCCAGCACAGATTGCAGGCCTCTTTCGGCAGCATGTTCTAAAGTTGCAATGAAAGCAATATTTTTACCCCTCCTGCCAAAGGAGATTGCAGTCTCCTTCTTGCAGTGAAGGAACAAATGCTTTCTTTAAAAAAAAAAAAAAAAAATATATATATATTTATTTTAAGAAAAAACAAGTAATATAAATTATTTTATACTAACATGGCTGTACTACTGGTCCTGGAGAACGTTACATACTTTGCATACGATGCCACTTCTTAAATTAACCGCTATGATGGTTCCCTCCCAGCGAGAGTGAGTTTTGAAGACTTCGCAAAACTCTTAAGTTATGAAGTCTGGTTACATGCGAGCTATTTATGCAGAACTCGCATGCTGGTGCATGAAGAAGATTTAGCACCTGCATGGGGGGTATTTAAAAGCAGCAAGTGAAAAGAAACATTTTGGTATCTTCACCAATTACTTAAACATTTCTGCTAACATTTTCACAATAGTTTCATTTCCTGCATTTTTCTTTTTCAGATCCTTTCTAGGTGGACTGAGCAAAGCATGTCTAGAGCAGAGAGCCACGCGAAACAGTGATCATGTAGAGCAGGGGTGGGCAACTCCAATCCTCAAGGGCCACCCGTGCTGAAGCAGGGATATCCTGAAAACCTGACCTGTTGGTGGCCCTTGAGGACTGGAGTTGCCCACCCCTGATGTAGAAGATGTGAATAATAAAATTAAAAGTGGATGCTTACAGGTACCTGGCTGGAGAGGGCGAACGTACTGGCAGGACTCTTCTTTTTGCTGTTGCTATTGTTTGTATTGCCCCCTCCAGAGCTCATGGTGCTGCCACCAGACATCTTCCTTTTCCTGCGCTTGTTGGGTGCCTGCCTGGCTGGTTCAGCTGTAGGATCGATGGAAGAGAACCACTGTTTAATTGGCCTGTGACCAAAACTTTAGCAGAAGCACTTATTGCAAGTACAAGCATCCTCACCAGGGGGTGCCACCATCCGTTGCCACTTCTGAAAGAGGCATGTCTTGAGACAGTCACGGGGACTTAAGCTGTAGGTCTTGTGCCTGGACATGAGCTCCTGCATTGGTTCTAGAATTACACACAGCTGTGAAGAGGCATGAGAGAGAGAAAGACAGGATGTCATTACTTTGTGTAGATTGTCCGCTCAGAAGATGTTGGTCTAGCCAAGAGTCTTGGGTTAGATATAGAATGCCTCAACATTCAAAAAATAAAACCTGATGGTTTTGGGCCTACTTTTTGCACAGGTCTACCAAGAAGGGTAAACTCAACACTACGGGTAGGGTTTATTTCCGTTTGCTAAAGCCCCTTGAACGCGCTCCTCTTTTGCCAGAACAGCAAGGCACACATTGCACTGTACAATGCTGGCAAGGCCCTTCTGGGAACAAAAGTGTCACGTTTTCTGCTATTTACCACATTGAATATCTCTGCAAATGCAACTATAGAGTTTGTTTAACAAACACACACACACACACACACACACACACACACACACACACACACCTGTCTGCCTGCTTACTTACTCGGAGGTAGTTGAGTGTGGAGTTTGAAAGTCCGCATCTTGTGATGTTCTTCGACAACTGGTCCAACATTTGGGGATCTTGGGCCTAAAAAATTACAGGGAGAAGAGTTGCTTACAAATTAACGATTATTCTTCAACTGCAACAAACATTATAAAGCATATTAAGTTACATGAAAGACCTGGGAGGACATGTGCTTGTGTTTAAATTAGGAGTCCAGAAGCCTTTATATTTTGCTCCTAGATGTAATCTATAAATATTTTTTGTTTATAGAGCATGCAGGTCTACATTATGACAATGTATATATACATTATTCATCATCAGACGTAAAGACAAATGACTGCACCATTTCTTTTCTATCTCTAACCCTCCCCCCAACACTTACATGCATGGCGAGGATACTCCGGGGAATAAGTTCTCGATGCTGCCGGATACTGAAATGCCACGTTTTTATCCTCATCATGTCATCAAACATAAACTCCAGATACAGACGGCCCTCCACACACACCTACACAAAGATATGGAAACAAGGTGGACATGTCAACTGAAGTCCCAAAGATCTAACCATGTGTATGCATAATGACAAACCATATTGGCAATTAAACCGGTTATTTTGAGCAAAGTGCAAGATTACACACCTGCTGTAGCACTGTCAGCAATACATAATAGTTCAAAGTAGCTTTGCAATTCTTTTATGGGGCCAACATGCAAGGTCTTCAAAAGAAGAAAACTGTGATGTTTGTTGAAAGCTCTGTACATTATAGATTCAACTATCAAGAACTCTTATGTTGCTTCAATAGATTAGATCGATAAACATTTATCTGCCATTTAACCCATTTGCTGCCAGAAAGGTGTGACACGCATTTCAATACTTGCAATCTCCTCTGGACGTGAAGACGTTAAGAAAATCTACAAGGATTTTTAGCTTTTAATTAAAAATATGCTTGTCTCATCACCCATATACAACCCAGGAAAATCAACCCACAAGGTTCCCTAAAACAAATGAGCCGATTTTGCAATTAGAATTAATCAAAAAGCCAAGACTACTTTACACCTTATTGGACATTTCAGGTTAGGCTTGGGACGTATGTGTAGAGTATTAGCAGGCTCTTTCCAAATTGTTAATAGACAGGGAAAATATATAATATAAAACAATTTGTCAAAAGTTTGAAACATTAAAAAAAAAAAAATGTTTTCAGTGCCCACTAGGGGGCAGCCTTCGTACTTGTAATAAGAGGGAACCATGCCATTTGGCTTCCTCCCAGTACAAAGCAGCAGGTTTTTTTGGTGTGTGTGTGTGTGTGTGTGTGTGTGTGTGTGTGTGTGTGTGTGTGTGTGTGTGTGTGTGTGTGTGTGTGTGTGTGTGTGTGTGTGTGTGTGTGTGTGTGTGTGTGTGTGTGTGTGTGTGTGTGTGTGTGTGTGTGTGTGTGTGTGTGTGTGTGTGTGTGTGTGTGTGTGTGTGTGTGTGTGTGTGTGTGTGTAACATACATACATTATTTTCCTTGTTGATAAGTGGGTTGCTGCTGAGCTCTATTGTAATGCTATGGGCTTTGGGGACTCCCTGATTGCTGGTAAAACATACTTTTAATCTCCCAGAAAAGAATACTTGTCCGGGAGAACAATATGGTCGCCGGAATCAGCCTGGACTCCAGTGACAAGTAGCGATCCACTGGTGACCCCCCGATGAGATATTTGGAATGTATTTTTTTTTTTTGTGTGCCAGAAACTGGCAAATATTAAAAGCTTAATTTACCATTTATTTACTGTATATCTTTATTTATATAGCGCCATCTATGCACATAGCGCTTCACAGCTGTAACACACGTGACAATAATATAACACAAGGGGAATAAATGCTCGAGACATAAAAGTAACATTTAGGAAAAGGAGTCCCTGCCCTGAATAGCTTATAATCCAAGTGGTTCCGTAGGAAAACGTACAGAGACGGTAGGAAGGTGTCCTGGTGAGTGTGTCTGCAATGGGCCACGGTCGATGTATGAGGTGTATAGCATCAGCCACGGAACTACCTATATGCTTCGTTAACGAGATGTGTTGTACCATCAAAAAGAGCCCTTCCCCAGTGCTGGTTGCATTACAGTTGTACTCCCTGGGACTATTAAAGAAGACCAGTAAAAGTCGCTTTAAAAACTGTTTTGGGAACTTATACAGTCTTCATCGTCAAAAAAATGCTTTGGAGTATTTGAATGATGAGATTCTCTACACTGTACACGCAGATAAATTGTAGATCTCTCGTTGTTTTGTTTAAACTTATTATGTCGTCATTAGCCAGAGAGATAAAGGGTAAATATAGCAAATCATCAAATACTAAAATTAAAACCAAATCAGACAAAATAAAGGCAAAGTTTCACGGTTTGGCTTTCTGGGTTAACATAAAATGTGTTCAAAGGTGATCAAAACGTTTGCTTAGGAAACCCATTACATTAATAAATTAGAATTAAAAAAAAATATGTGTCCCCACATTGTAGGAATGCCCCTTCGTGCTAGTCTTTGTATTACAACAATAGAACAGATATTTAAAATCAGAGCATGTATTAAATGCAGATTACAACAGACAAGACCAGCTTTGTTGAACTCACAGGTTGAGAAGATTGAATATATATATATATATATATATATATATATATAGATAGATATATAGATATCTATATATCTATATATCTATATATAGATATATATATCTATATATCTATATGTGTGTTGGTCCGGGAAATAGAGACAGCACACAGCCAGGTAAGTACAAAAAAAACTGTATTCAGTTTTATATATATATACACAGTGTTCGACAAACCTATACATTTGCTCGCCCCGGGCGAGTGGATTTAACCCCCAGGCGAGTAAATATTGGCCCAAGCAGCACACGTTTGGTACTAGGTGGCGAGTAGATTTTTTTGTGTGGCGAGTAGATTTTTTGGTGATTTGTCAACCACTGTATATACATATATATATATATATATATATATATAAATATTCTACTACAGGAGTGGCCAATTCCAGTCCACAAGGGCAACGAACAGGTCAGGTTTTCAGGATATCCCCGCTTCAGCACAGATGGCTCAATCAGTGACGTTGACTGAGCCACCTGTACTGAAGAAGAGATATACTTAAAACCTGACATGTTGGTGGCCCTTGAAGACTGGAGCTGGCCAGGACTTCTAATCAGCACCATCTTTATCACCTGCGTGAACATGGGTTTTCCATGCTGTGTGACCATCGTGCACTGATCACAGTCAAGCGAGACAAAGTTATTGTGGAATGACTCCTTGGGGTGCTTCAAGACATAGTACAACTCTGTAGCTCCACCCTCAAAGATGCTGCGGAAATACCGGGGAATCAGCGTCCGTCCGATTGCTAATGGAAAACAAAAACAAAAAACCTTGTCTTACAAATGCGGTCATGGATTGTAACGCCAATACACACATTATGGTTATTTTACACGCATCAAAGTAATACATTACCTGCCCCACAAGGACAGCCTGCTTTTGTTAGAAAAACACACAGGCGATGATGCACTAAAAAGCACCATTTCCTGCCACTGACACACAGGGGTAAGTTCTAAGATTGTTGGGTCTGATCACAGCTTGTACCATGGGGCTGAAATTATGCATACTCAAATCCAACCAAAACCCACACAGTATCCTAGGAAAGTTGCTGATGCATACATTATATGGCATTAAAAACAAATTAAAAAGCAGAGACATTGGTGTAGTCAAGGTAATAAATACGTGTGAAGAGCAAAGTGGGCAGAAACATTGGGCTAGATCAGGAGTGGCCAACTCCAGTCCTGAAGGGTGACCAACAGGTCTGGTTTTAAGGATATCCCTGCTTCAGCACAGGTGGCTCAATCAGTGGCTGAGTCAACAACTGAGCCACCTATGCTGAACACAACAAAAAACAAACAAAGATGCCCAAACCTACTTCCAATGTGACAAAAATACACAGTGCAATACCTACTATAAATTCTCTTGAAAAAGGGTCATTAAGCTTAACCCTTTGGCCAAAGCGTCTTAAGCCTGCTGCCACTTCAAGGCATGACCGTTAGCAGGTCTCAACACTACCGAGTTAAAATTCTTATTTACCTGTATAATTACAGGAAGAATGACCAGCATTGGATCTGTCGTAACTCAGCAAAATGAAACCGACTTGCCAACTTGGAAAGTGGGGAGGGGAGAACTTAAACCTTCGGGGCGGGGAGGGCACAGTTTCATTTTGTTGGGTTACGACAGATCCAATGTTGGATCATTCTTCCCCTAATTATAGAGGTAAATAAGAATTTTAACTCATGTAGTGTTAGGACCTGCTAACGGTCATGCCTTGAAGTGGCAGCAGGCTTAAGATGCTTTGTTCAAAGGGTTAAACTAAATGACCCTTTTTCAAGAGAATTTATAGTAGGTATTGCACTGTGTATTTTTGTCACATTGGAAGTAGCATTGGGCATCTTTGTTTGTTTTTTGTTGTATACATTTAGCACACCCACTAGCACTCCTTTTGACACACACACACACACACACACACACACACACACACACACACACACACACACACACACACACACACACACTATATAGTGGTAATGTTTGGGGTTTCTCAGAGCTTGTTGTGTATCTGTGGGCCACCTGTGCTGAAGCAAGGATATCCTTAAAACCTGACCTGTTGGTGACCCTTCAGGACTGGACTTGGCTATCCCTGGGCTAGATAGACACTTACTGTATCTCTTTGGTCCATCCTCCAAACAGAAGGTAATGGTCAACATAGCATCGTCTTCAAAGAATTCAGTGGTGAAAGCATCCCACCACAGATTGTCACATTCCTACAGGTGAGAAAGTACAGAGGTCACAGAGACGCACAATCCCCCAATGTTTATCTATGCCGCTTCATATGAAGGTATCAAAAACATGCGAAGACAGAAAGAGATAAACAGACCAATGACTCAGTTTAGGCTACATATGTTCCCTTCTTTAGCGTTTTATTCCATATATTACAAGCCCTGGGGTTCCCTCAATTCCAGAGCACTAATGTACGGGTGCTCAACATTAGCCCTCCCCCCTCACCTCAATGTGTCAGGTTTTTAGGATATCCCTGCTTCAGCACAGGTAGCTCAATCAGTGGCTCAGTCATCGACTGAGCCACCTATGCTGAAGCTGGATATCCTTAAAACCTGACCTGTTGGAGGGTCTTGAGGAGTGGAGATGAGCTCCCCTGCACTTGTGTATAATATATTAAATAGAATACTTATTGCCAGGCGTAGGACTCAGTCCCACTGTAAGGGTTCATCAATGTACAATCTACAGAGATATTTATAGCCCAAAAGGCCATGAAGGTCCCGGTCTAAAGATCACAAAAGGTAGTTATGAGAGTTAAATTAAAACCCAACGAACCGGAATTCCTTGAGACTTTGACATACATTAGGGAGCAACAAAAAACAGATAAAACAGTTTTAACCTGTAACATCTCAAAATGACTATGTAGAAAAGCTACACTTAACATTTTACTAGTAAAAGCAGTACAGCTGGCAAAGAACCCGTATGCATTCATAAGTCTTTTGGAGTACACTGCAAAATAAAAGCACATCATACCTCTGTCCAATTTTGCAGACGTTTGTTCAACTCGAATATTCTGTAGTCTGTCTGATTCCCATACGGTGTATGCCTCCTGGAGAACACATTGAACATTAGTACACTTTACACAGCCCTTCCATCAAGTTTATGACCAGGCTGTTGTTTGAAGCACTAGAGCAGGAGTGGCAGGATATCCCTGCTTCAGCACAGGTGGCTCAGTGTGCTGAAGCAGGGATATCCTTAAAACCTGACCTGTTGGTGGCCCTTGAAGGCTGGAGTTGGCCACCCCTGCACTAGTGAATACAATAAGTTCCAGTAACTTTCCAGTTTTGGGATATTTTAAATATAACCGTTACCCTGGACATATTTGTTATCATTTTATTCACTTTGCGTAGCCAAATGTTTTGAATACTTGGAGACAAACGGCTAGATAGAACAAGGTGATGGTTACTGGAACAGTGAGACCGTTCTCTTGGGTGACTGTGTAATACACAGAATATCCCTATACAGATTACCAATAACACAGTTACAATAGGTATCTCTATTTAATAAATAGCCATATTTTCTCTGTATATTTAAGTATTTTTGGCTATTCCACAAAGGTCCTTCTTAATTCAGTCTGAGCACTCCTCCTACCCAATGTGAAAGGCGTAAAGAAGAAATGTTCTAATGTATGAGGAAATGTACTTTAAGGCAAAACAAGTACCCCACACGTTTAAACACTATGCCAAAGGAATGGCCTGCATCATGGAACATTAATGTACCAAAGGGGGAAGAAAGACGCTAGATTAAAAGGATTGGCACATGCTAAATGCACTGGGTACTAAAAGGAATATAAATTAAATACAGCCTTACCCTATCCCTGGCTCCAGATATGTTGGTGGATACATCGGGGTGGGTCTGAGGAAAGAAATAGAAAGTTTATCTCCTACTCCAAGAACAGAGTTGATATATTATTATGCTGAAGAGAAGAGCATAAAAAGGCGACTTTGCCTGCTGACTGTCTTCACAGAAAGCCTTTTTCACGTGTTATATACATAGTACACAGAGTAGCAAGACGCACGCATGGATC
Organism: Ascaphus truei; assembly: GCF_040206685.1. NCBI lineage: Eukaryota > Metazoa > Chordata > Amphibia > Anura > Ascaphidae > Ascaphus > Ascaphus truei. Next base: position 65,841,818 of record NC_134490.1, on the reverse strand, counting down.
AGGCTGGTTGGATTCCTGGCGTGAGAAGCTGATGACATAAGACAAACTGCTTGAGATGTCGACCTATTACTTTTCTTGTTGTCTTTTCACAACCGTTCTTAATTGCCAAGAGGGAAAATTGTCTGCAGTCATAGAACAAGGATGTTTTCCCTGTCTGAGAAGATTTACTGCTGCAGGCCAGGTTTTCAGAATATCCCAGCTTCAGCACAGGTGGCTCAATCAGCGGCTCAGTCTGAATGATTACGTCTCCTCTGCTGAAGCAGGGATATCCTTAAAACCTGGCCTGTTGGTGGTCCTTGAGGACTGGAGTTGGCCACTCCCTGTTATACTGTAAAAGTAGTCCATTTACCCTTGTTAGGTAAGGTTATCAAAGCCCATCACTGATCACTTGGAGTCTGTGCTTAAAAACTAGAAATAAAACATGCTAAAAAAAAAGGTAAAAGGCTCATTTATATTCACACAAAAAGGTCTGCCCCCGAGAAAAGGAAAGAAAGGAAAAAAAGAGACTGAACCAAAAATCATTACCAGATTTACTCTCATGGTTGGAGTTAATGGATACTTATTATCATTATTCTTATGTTAGTCAGAGGGGAACCAAATTAAATGATTGCATTCCGGTAAAGCGTCTGCATGTTACAACTCTTCGTTCTAATATATTTGCAAACTAAATAGATCGTGTACACTAGGGGTGCGCAAACTTGCCTTAATGCCCAACCCCGTCTCCTTTCCCCTCTGACTCGCGCCCCCCACCTCCCCCCCCCCGCACGGCTCCGGCATCAAATGACGTCGCGGGGTCATATGACGTCACCTTGCCATGGCAGCTTGGCGTCACACGACACGCGGCGTCATATGACGCCGGTTGCCATGGAAACGCGTCGCTGGAACCAAGGCAAGTAAAAAGTTAAGAGGCCTTGCGCGATATCGGACATTTATTTAAAATGCCTTCGGGGAAGCGCGGGGCCTCTATAACAGCCGCGCCCCCCACCCCAGAAAGCCTTGGGTCCCCCTCTTGTACACTAATGTTTTTCATCCTTTTACAAGCTGCGGAATCGTTTAAAAATGGATTGGGCAAGACGAGCAGACCACCGAGACTGATGTATTAGGACACGGCAGAAAAAACTGAAATGAATGCATGAAAGCTGGGGTAAGAGACATACTAGTATTAGACAGAATGTAATAGGAAGCTGGAGGGATAAATAAAATATATATCACGAGAGATAGATGAAATTAAAGGAGAAAAAAACTCCCATTAATATACTACAAACCAGGCACATTTTTTGGCAGGCACAGAGGTTCTCAACTCCAGTCCTGAAAGGCCGTGTGTGCGCGTGTATATGTGTGTGTGTGCGTGTATATGTGTGTGCGTGTGCGTGTGCGTGTGTGTATATATGTGTGTGTGTGTGTGTGTGCACACGCGTGTATGTGTGTGTGTATGTGTAAACTTTTTTCTTTCCAGCTACTACTGAAATTAAGGGGGGGGGGTCGCCATATAAAAAAAAAAACGGGCAAATACGGTATAACCTGTGAATAAAGAGATGTCATTCATGCCAAATGTACCTACCCCACATCTCGATCCAGCATGGTGCCGGGGTGGAAGGGGGGGAAGGCGTTGCCGTTGGGGGGCTCCTTTGGCGAGTACAGCTTGAATGACTTAGAGGAACAACCTAGTATGCAAAAAAATAAATAAAAAACAATGAAACAAAAACGTACAATTATTAATATGCAACAACTGTGAAAACCTGAGGGGGTTCCAGCTATTCAGCATGCACAGAAAAACACCAGTGAATGCCCAGAACAGATCAGCATTACTGCTCACTACCTGGCACAGGATAAGTCAGCTTCAGTAAGTGATGAGCCGACAAAATAATATGTAGGCTTATAACACAAAAAATGGCAAATGTGAATCTGAGGACGTCATTAAGAACAAGCACCATTATTTCAAATGTTCCATTACTAACTTTAGCACAAACGTTTCCTTAGAGGTCATTAAAGCAATAATCCACAATGGCTGTTTTGCACCCCACCCCCACCTTTTTTTTTCTTTACATAGGATTGAAGCAGGGGGTCTCTTCGGTGCTGAACCCCATTTATTTTAGCTCCGGGGATCCCCTGCTTTCGGAGATGCTTACCTCCGAAGGGGGTGCCGGTAGCCGCTCAGCCTTGATAGCTGGGGTTCACATAATGGCGGAGTGTCAAAGCTGCTGCGCCCTCTGCAGGCCAATAGGAAGCTGTGATGTCATCCCGGGCACCTACCCATTAGCCCAAGTGACGCGGCAGTGATAAACTTGCAGCAGTTACTGGCACCCCCTACAGATGTAAGTATCTTGGGAAGCAAGGGGGTCCACAGAGCTGAAATGAATGGAGTTCAGCGTCGGAGACCCCACTTCAAGGATTGCTCCTTGAAAATGTACATTGAGCCAAGAACTGCAGTTATTTTTTTGTGTATAAATTATGTACATAGTAGCAGAATGACTTATTTTTAAATTAACAGTAGGCGTGGGAAGATCATTAAACAGCAGCAAGATCACACTACTTGTGTTTACCAAACTGCTATGTGCCAAACACACAGATAATCCTTCAAAATAATTCCCAAAAATAACATTACTCTAATCTACATTTTGTCCTGAAACCTTTCACGAGTTTGTGTGAGGATTACTCACCTTTGGAAGAAGTTAGCGTCTACAAATGTGTTTATTGACACTAAAAATCTACCAAAGTATTACAATTCCCATGGTTTCCCCCAGAAAAGCAAACTCTTCAATGTAAAAAGTGTTCTGCTGTAGCGAACCACAAGAGCTTGTAAAAGAGCAAAAAAATAGGCAAATGTACCAAAGCTGATTATACCACCACAGCACAAAACTATTCTGGCATGAAAAAAATATTTTGAGCACTTTTTGAACCAACCTACAGTACCCAGGGGCCTGTAAAGATGCAACCTAAGCAGTTTTTTCTTCTACCCCTCCCCTCAGCCTTTTAAATTATTATTTTCTTAAATATTGGATTGAAGCAGGGGGTCTCTGGAGCTGAACCCCATTCATTTCAGCTCTGGGGACCCTCTGCTTCCAGAGATACTTACCTCCGTAGTGGCAACTCCAGCGCTCACTATATGGCTGTTTTTTCAAAGCGCCTGGGCCCTGTGGGCCAATAGGAAGAAGCGACATCAGGTGCGGCGGCCTCCTATTGGCCCATGTGACGAGAATACTAAAAACTGCAGATATCAGCAGCCCCTTCGGAGGTCTGTGTCTCTGGAAGCAGGGGGGTCCCTGAGCTGAAATTAATGGGGCTCAGCTCTGGAGACCCCCTGCTTCAAAACTGTATTAAAAAATGAAGGGCGGGGGTGGGGGGGGAACGGATTGGGTTACTCCCGAAACATGACAACGTGCTCAGCAAAAAATGGTGTCATGTCTGAGGCTCTTCTATATGGATAAATAGGATAGATAGATAGGATAGATAGATAGGATAGATAGAGATAGGATAGATAGAGATAGGATAGATAGAGATAGGATAGATAGATAGAGATAGGATAGATAGATAGAGATAGGATAGATAGAGATAGGATAGATAGATAGAGATAGGATAGATAGATAGAGATAGGATAGATAGATAGAGATAGGATAGATAGATAGAGATAGGATAGATAGATAGAGATAGGATAGATAGAGATAGGATAGATAGATAGAGATAGGAAGGATAGAGATAGGATAGATAGAGATAGGATAGATAGAGATAGGATAGATAGATAGAGATAGGATAGATAGAGATAGGATAGATAGAGATAGGATAGATAGATAGAGATAGGATAGATAGATAGAGATAGGATAGATAGATAGATAGAGATAGGATAGATAGATAGAGATAGGAAGGATAGAGATAGGATAGATAGAGATAGGATAGATAGATAGAGATAGGATAGATAGAGATAGGATAGATAGATAAGAGATAGGAAGGATAGAGATAGGAAGGATAGAGATAGGAAGGATAGAGATAGGATAGATAGAGATAGGATAGATAGAGATAGGATAGATAGATAGAGATAGGATAGATAGATAGAGATAGGATAGATAGAGATAGGATAGATAGATAGAGATAGGATAGATAGAGATAGGATAGATAGAGATAGGATAGATAGAGATAGGATAAATAGGATAGATAGGATAGATAGATAGAGATAGGATAGATAGGATAGATAGAGATAGGATAGATAGAGATAGGATAGATAGAGATAGGATAGATAGAGATAGGATAGATAGAGATAGGAAGGATAGATAGAGATCGGATAGATAGGATAGATAGAGATAGGATAGATAGATTGAGATAGGAAGGATAGATAGGATAGATAGAGATAGGATAGATAGAGATAGGATAGATAGGATAGATAGATTAAGATAGGAAGGATAGAGATAGGATAGATAGAGATAGGATAGATAGAGATAGGATAGAGATAGGATAGATAGAGATAGGATAGATAGAGATAGGATAGAGATAGGATAGATAGAGATAGGATAGATAAAGATAGGATAGATAGAGATAGGATAGATAGGAGTTGGCATATTTATCAGGCACAAAGCATGGCTACATTCAGGCCACCGTGAGAAGTGAAGACTTCAATTTCATATATATATATATATATATATATATATATATATATATATATATATATATATATATATATATATATATATATATATATATATCCCACATCACCGGCAGGTGCACTACCTATATCACTACAATTTTAAACAGACGAAAATCCAGTTTTTGGACCCGAGAGCCACAAGTATGTATTATGCTAAATATGCATAAAGCTAAAACGAAATATTTAAATCCTGTGGCTACCTTTTCAGTTTACTGCACGAAATGAACTCAGAGACATGAAGGCTTCAGACAGAGGTAATCTGAAACTCCCCTGGCACCCAATGAAAACCGTAAATGGTATAAAACAAGGGAACTAAAATGTGAACCGGAGTCTTTAGTGCAGTGTGTTGTAATGGTGATTAGTGGAGGATTGTCAGGTGGCAGCTGGTACACACAAAAAAAAAAGCGAACAAGTGATTCCTCTCCAATGTAGGATCAGAGATTTCAGAGGCAGTGTAAGATGCTCAAAAGGTAAGTGAAACTAGTCCCTCACTGACCTGGAAAAACCTGAACTGTTCATGAATACACAACACTTTATTCACATATCACTGCACAGCTACAACGCTAGAAGGCAAATGCAAAGCAATGTATGAACAAATAGCTAAAACATTGCCAAGGTATTCCATACTCCTTTAAAATATTACTAGAAGAGGTTGAGGCAATAAACAGAAAAGACACGACCATTTCAAACCCAGCAACCGCTTTGTACAAGTCTATTTTGACCGCCTTCTGCCTTTAGTGACAAATATGTAATGTACGCGCTTAAGGATAGGGATCCATTGTGTTATTTGGACTACGGATTCATTCTATATAATTATTTAAAAAGATGCCAACATATTCTGCCGCGCAGTACAATGGAGGATATGAATGATGAAAAACATAAAACCGTTGTTTTTGTAATACTAAATGGTGCGGGGCGTAGACCTGCAATAGTAACCTGTCAATATAAACAGAAGATACGGGAGAGTGGAAACAGGAGGTAAATTCGCCTAAGACGTTATAAGTGGATAGTTACATAGACTGCACAACCATCACTTACTCCTAAGTGCAGAACCAGCCGCCATGTTTAAAACAAGCAGAACAAGTTTGCCGTAAGTAACAGAAGACAAGCACAAGAATTAATGCGCAAAGCAAACATTTCTTATAATGTTGCATTATTAAAATGCATTTTAGAAAAGCAGCAGTCCTTTGAAATGTCATTTGTAGCCTGAATAGACGAGCAAAAAACAATAATAAATTAGTGAATGATAACCTTAAGACACCAATTTCCCTCTACTCGGCGTGCGTGCACATACATACACTATATATTTTATTTCTTGCAGGATGACTGCTGGCGCCATCTTCAAATGTCCAGAAAGGAGCACCAGCAATTTAACCAGTAAGTCGCATGCGAATGGATGGGGCCGGAGATGGAAAAAAATAAGTCGGTTCTCAGCTCTGGAGGGCGCCCCGGTTCCAAAGCACAATCAAAAAAAAATCTAAATTGGACAGTTGTTTCCTTTAATTAGGCAGTGTCACAGGACACCAGGCAATTTACACCTTTTTATCCGGATCATGCATTGAGCAAAACAAGTTAATGAAATAAATTATAAATTTATTCAAAAAAAAAAAACCAAACACAATGATACACAAACTACAACAAAAAGACACACTTACTTGGGGGAACAACCTAGACTCTCCTAGGTGCAGGGAATCCTAACCCTGATAACAGTTGCAAAAAACAGGACAGAAAATATTCCAGGCAGCTTCCGCTATAGCAGCCCTTTCTTGTTGGACTTGAAACTGAAAACGTAGAATCTGAGAGGAGTTGAGAACTATCTGAGGGGCGAGAGGGGTTATACCACCTCTGGACTTTCATTCACAGAATACTACCCAGATATCAGAAGCGTGAGAATATTCTCAGCACCTAATCAGAGACAAAACTGGCATAAACAACAGGGTTACCTGGAAATCTGAATGAACCAAGGGGTATGTGCAATTTGGCACCTCTGCCCCATGTTCCCTAAATGCCACCTGCGGCGGAGGCTCCTGCCAGTCTGGTGGGATCAATGGAAATGCAAGGAGCACCCATTGATCTCAGGACGTGAATACTGGAGTCCTTCCCTCCTGTCCAAATGGTCTTGACACCTCGGACAACCTCTGTGCTTTCAGCTCCACTGTATGGGTAGACAGTGGCATGTTCTGAAAGTTCCAGCTCATAATACTGTGCACAAGCAGATATGTTTTAAAACACACTGTTCCATATAATATACACTTTAAAAATATCCTAAGTCTTTTGGTTATGGGAAATTGAATAAGAAGCTGCACGTTACTTCTTACTAGCCTTATTCCCCACACTCTATACAATAAACTTAGAACTGGACATTTAAAAGTCCCCTCACAACCTTATAGATGATTAGAGTACCCCCAGAACCTCTAAGCAGGTTCTGGGTTACCAGTACAGTAACTGGGTATCCCCCCTAACCTGGGGGCCCCTTATAGTTACAGGGATACTTTGCATCCCTTTGCACCATTTACCTTTCCTGGCTGTGCTGAAGCAGGGACCCCTAGTAGTGAGTCGCGCAAGCGTTTTCAAGGGGAGATATTACAGAGACACTGTGTCTACATACATCTAGGAATCCGACCTGATTCCTGGGTACATTTTTAGGGGAAGCAACAACGAGATAGACACAATCTGACAACACTTTCTCCACAAAACACCCCTTGAAACTCATACCATAGCAATCCCTGCTTGCTGGCATCCCTGGAAAAGTAAAAATACAAACATTCTTTATTGTCGCATAATTACAGGTAATGATTTTACAACCGTTGGGTCCAAGAGCTGACACTCCTGAACCCCAACACATGGGTCAGAGGTAACCAAAACAGGCCTATCCTTTATTAGTGAGCCTTTTTACCTCTTCACAGTCACAGGCGGTTTGCTCAATTAGTTTGGGCTCTCGACTACATTGGAACACAGAGCAGCTAACCCATGTCAAGAGTGAATCATTTGTCATAGTATCCTACAACGGAGAAAAATAAAGACTCACTTGGGGGGTGAAGTGAACAATTTATCGGTGATAGAAACATTTCTGGATTACAGAAATGCAGTTAATGAAGGCACGTGTGTAAACACTTATACACACGAGCACTTGTGGTGCCACATGATAACCAAGCGAAAGAGCAGAGAATTGTGAGCAGCGTTATCTGGGACTGATGGGCGGTGTCCCAAAACATCTGCCGTAAACGGGATATTCTGCAAGAACAAGATAAACCTTGCAGTACTTAAAACGATCTGCAATATATCTAGGTAAAGAAGAATATAAAAGTGATGCTCATGCAACCATCTAACACAGGGGTGGGCAACTCCCGTGCTCAAAGATTGAGCCACCTGTGCTGAAGCTGAGATATTCTTAAAACTTGGCCTGTTGGGAGCCCTTGAGGAGTGGTGTTGCCCAACCCTGGTCTAATATGTTGTGAAGCCGGTACCCATATTTGAATGGAAGTAACCCGTTCTCCAGCGCTGAGAAGTCAGCTTCACAGCATACTGAGTAGGGAGGGGCCTTAGATATATGTATTCAAATGTGTGAAAGTAACTCCTGAAATGTGCTGCATCTTTTCAATATTCAAAACATCTATCCAGCCCAAACTTTATCCCTCCTCCCAGGTTACTTATTTGCTTAGTTACTCGTGTGTCCTCATGGGACATTTAAATAGAAGTCCAATAGGAACCAACTATATCATCGCCCGAGCTGGTGCAGCTTGGTTATTGGCAGGATTTGGCAGCCAATATGGATTTCCCTAAAGGAGGAGAATCCCTGGCTACTTAACTCGGTAAGGGTCTTGCAAAACATCAGGGCTCAGCTCTGGAGGAGCCTCAGAATCAATGTCCATTAAAAAAAAATTAATAAAAAAAAACCATAGTTAAAAGCACACATTAAATAAGTGATGGTGGGTAAAAAGTGACAAAAACCCTCCACCGTACAGCAAATACAAAGATCGCTTGTGAGCTCATTCACATCTTAGACAGGTCTGCAACCTGCCTTTCACCATGCTCTCTCAGCATACTGTGCTTCTTCCACTGCAGCCAGGGATTCTGGGAAATGACATGCAAATGAGCACACACTGTCACATTTTGCTTCGTATCCATTTTAACATGGACCCCTATAAGCTTATGCCTGCTGCATTACACAGCTTTGCAGCACAGCCTGGGTTAAAGAAGCACAGTCATTAAACCTACTCACAGACTGCAGCTGTTTCAACCTTTTGGATCTCATCAGTGTGAGGAGGCTGGTTATACTGGCTTTGCAATGTGAAGCTGGAATAGGTTTCAACCACACAAGTTATGGTGGGTAACCACCATATGGGTATAACCATTGTCACACTGACGAGATCACCAAAAGATCGAAACAGCTGTCTGTGTGCAAGTTTATTGGCAATACACTTCTTTAACCCAGGCTGTGCTGAAAAGCTGTGTAATACGGTAGTCATACGTTTATAGGGCTCCATGTTCTAATGGATTAGAAGCAAAAGGGGACACTGGGCGTTTTCATTTTTATGTTATTACCCAGAATCCCTGGCTGAAGTGGGAACATTGTATACTAGAAGATAATGGGGAAAGGCAGGGTTGCAGACATATGCATGTGCTCACACATGATATTTTATTTGCTGTACATAGTTAAAGCAGCACTCACCTAGCCTGGTTTTTTTTTTGTTTTGTTTAAATTTCACAATTTCATTATGGCCAGAAAGCCAATGATCAAATGAAATATACCCATGGCTGCATGAGAAAATAGCACTGCTTACAATCAATTTATGATTTTAACTTGTTTAGGGAAATTTCACAAGTGTTATTTACTAAAAAAAAAAAAAAACCCTTGAAGATAATATTTTAGATCAGATCTGAAATGAGTGACTGCATATTTTCTCAGCTAAGAATAAGAACAGGATAATGTAGAAGTAAATGCTATGTGATCTATAATATATGAATCTATTTTTATATGCGCACAGTTAAAGTAGACATTTTTGCCGCATATTATTTATTTTTTACTCTTCATGCCATTTCCAAGGCGGTTTTATTTTTTTAAGATCTGCTCAGTTTAAGATATACTGTAACCATTTGAAATATTAAATGTCCTGGAGTTTAATGTGGACCTCTCCCTGGAGCCCAGTGCAGTCCAAGTACCAAAAGCGGCCGGCGGTGCCACGCGCCTCAAAATTAAATTGTATTGTTGCAATTAAAGCGTACATACCTAGCGCGACGCGCGTGCAGACAGGAGCGGCAAGGCGACAGACAGGAGAGCAGACCTGGGAATTTGTTTTCTTCAGGCGACGGCTGCATCACGTGAGCGGTTCAGCCAATGAGGGTGAACTGCTCATGGCCACGCCTCCGTCCCACCTCCCTGTCTCCTGCCTGCAGTGCACATGTCGCTCGGACGCATCGCAATGATGACGTCATGAGATGCGCGCATGCCCAGCTGGAGCTGGTATAATCGTAGCCTTAGAGTGGCATTCTACATCAGGGGAGGCCAACTCCAGACCTCAAGGGCCGCCAACAGGTCAGGTTTTCAGGATATCCCTGCTTCAGCACAGGTGGCTCAATCAATGGCTCCGTCACTAACTGAGCCACTGATTGTGCTATAAAGCAGGAATATACTCAAATATAACCTGTTGGTGGCCCTTGAGGACTGGAGTTGGCCACACCTGTTCTACGTAATCTTAACGGCTAATTTGGACATCAATATATACAATTTGCCACTTTTCATAGGCTAGAAATTAAGAAAATCGTGATTTTTTAAAAATATATTTTCGTATTTGTTTTTAGGAGCAGGGGCAAGATACCAACATTATAAGCGTTCTGGGAGAGGGTGGTAATGAGGACAAAAAAAAAAAAAAAAACAGATTGCAAGGACATTGCAAGGAGAGAAAATATAGTGTGCACGGAGAAGACCCCCAGTTTAAATACAGAATGGCTGGGATTGCCCTGGGAATGCTCCGAGCAAAGCCCATTTCATCGCTCACACCGAGCACCGCCCAACCAAAACAGCAATTAGAAACGGACGTCTTCCAGCTGTTCTCAATAATCTACACCAACAAATCCCTTGGCAAATGCATGCACAAGGCAGCCCCATTATATTCCACGTGGTCAAAATCAACCAAAACCTCTGCACCCTCCTGTACATAAGGTGTTATATTCTACACTGCGTTTGTGTAATTGCTCGAGTGACATGCTAGGGTTATCCGCCCTGCGGTGAGGGGAGCGGGTTCCTTTGTTCAAGGCCTGCATGTAGAAACACCCTCATCAGCATAACTCAGGGCATCTTTTGTCTCATCTTTATGCAGAATTTCTAACCTAACTATGCTTAGAAAAATACACTTCACCTGCAAGCACTTATTAGAACTGCTGACAGCAGACAAAAAAAACCTTTTGAGCCACCTAGTCAGTTAATTTCTCTAGTTCCTTCATCACTTCAGACCCCACGTGATTCTCTCCCCCCCCCCCCCCCCATTCTTATTTCAAGTCATATTTAATAACTTTAAAAGCACAGGCTCACGTGTGTCTCCTCCGGAAAGCACCTCCTTAACTGGTTCAGATACTCTACATCAGGAGTGGCCAACTCTAGTCCTCAAGAGCTACCAAACAGGTCGGGTTTTTAGGATCTCTCTGCTTCACCACAGGGTGTTCAATCAGTGGCTCAGTCATTTTGATTGAGCCATCTGTGCTGAAGCAGGGATATCCTAAAAAAACCTGACCTGATGGTGGTTCTGGAGGACTGGAGTTGGGAACCACTGACCTAGAACACGGTGGTTTAATGAAACCATGCTTGTGTGTGTTTTTTTTTTTTTTTAAAAGGTATCAATCCTTTTTATCCTATTACTAACCTTGATGCACTTTAAGTCGGTGGGACTGCACCCTTATAAGTGAATGTAGGGACTGATACCCAGTGGGATAATGTAACATCCCAGCCTTCTATGTAACAAAGCAGTTCTTACAGAATCTGAACAGAATCTGAACAGAATCTGAACTTATGGCCACATTCCATATGTAATATTTTCTATTCATTTTTTCCCCAAAAAACACAGTGGATAACATCACAATTTGATGATTGCAATTAAAATAGTCAAATATCTGTGTATAAAAAAACAAAAAAAAACCCTTCAGTACCAAAAGGGTTAATGTAAATCACATGGAGGCTACTCAAGCCCAAGGATATGCATGGAGTCACACTTCCAGGATAGCCAATGCTCACTTCCCCCAACACTCCTTTGGGAGATGAACATCTCGTTAGCTGGTTGCATATTTCCCTAATAACACAGGAAGGCTTACAAACCCAAAACTGCAGCATGTGGCTTCTTCAGATCTAAAAAAAATACACACACTGAGTGTATGAAACATTTAACGCTGATGAGTTAGTACTTTTTGACATATAGTTCATCCGATCATGCTATGTAGATAATTTCATGCAAGATTACATTAAGATCAGGTGATAGAAGTAATACAAAAATGGTTAAGAATGATGACGTGCTTTATTACGTTTGGAATTGCGTTGATCTTGTTTTTTCTTTTCTTTAAGATAGTAGGTAGTTATTCATTAAATAGTAATAGACGTTACTTAAGAAATAAATAAAATATTGATGCAAAAACATTACTGTGGAGACTTTAAAAATGGCGACCATGTATTTATATGTATATACGCACACTTATATACTATACAACAGGGGTGGCCAACTCTAGTTCTCAAGGCCACCAACAGGGCAGGTAATAAGATATCCCTGCTTCAGCACAGCTGGCTCAGACAGCCACCTGTGCTGAAGCAGGGATAGCCTGTAAACTTGACCTGTTGGTGACCCTTGAGGCCTGCACTTGGTCACCCCTGCTACACAGTACACTATAACTCAGCCCTTGTAGTCTGTCACTGCAAAGGCATTTTCTATTCCAAGTAAACAATATGTATTTATTCTCCGTATGTTATGCTTTACATAATTAGATTACATTTTCAAAGCTATTAAAATATATTTCCTTATAGAACAGCTACTTGACATGCAGCGCCTACACTTTTTGCACGCTCAAAATGTGTTTCCACGTCAGACTGGAACCTGTAACCCCTTTGCTGGGCAAGTAAAGGCTATAAACCCGGTCATTTCAGAAGGGTACGTGAAGAGATGCACAGCTGCCCTCTACATCTCCTTCAGGCTCAGGGATTTACAACCCAAGGTGCCAGTGCCAGCAGGTAGAAGAATACTGCTCCTTGCCGAAGGGTGCTGGCAAGAGGTGGCGGATCTGGGCAACAACTAACACCATGAAAGGAAGAAACAGGAACATGAGCTGAAGCCAAGAAGCACAAAACGGAGCAGTGCAAATAAGAAATGGTACAAAAAGTGAACACCCTGATGAGTTGTACATGTACAAATGGCTCAAATAAGAAGAAAAACAAATTATGGAGATTTGGGGTCTCGCAAACCAGGGAACTAATAAAATGGGCAGAAAAGATTGGACTAAAAGTTTTGTAATTCTTACCACTGACTGCGACCCCAGTGACCTCCAAGAATTCAGTTATGTCAGTGAGAGAATTAGCATTAATCTCAAGGATCCAAAACCAGCATCTTCTACAGTACTTTGTTATGAAATCACAATTAACATCCAGAACTCAGGGGTGACCGCTCGAATAAACCAGTGACCACCAACACAGAAGAACCAATGACATAGTAAGGGAACGCCTGATAATACTGGTATTACCAGATGCAGTTATACATCTAACTCAAGTGTTACTCCAACAAAAAGGCATGGGGTGGGGGGAACGTGGAACGATGGGATGATGGTGGTGGATGTGCTGGTAGTATTACAGACGTAGCAAAATCAAGTTTTGCCTGACATGTTGATACATTATTGTTTGGCCACAAACATTAGGAAGTGGAAGCATAGGTGACTAACATGGGGAAGGCATCATCAATGACAATATTATCTCTCTGCAAACTCTAACCCCCTAAAATTACTGCAAAAGTACTGTACAATGTGGCCAGAACTGCAGAACTGCCATGGGCAGCATCAGAGTGCCTCAGCTGTCCACCAGCCAGTGAACCATTTGAACGAGTGTTCAGCACAGTTGGGTCCATTATAACAGATCGTAGACACAATCTGTGTAGTAGCAGTGTGGCAAGGTGATTTATTAAAATGAATGACCAACTTATTTCCCAGGATTATGTTATGCCGGTGGTCTCCATGTCACCAGCATCTGACGGAAATATAATTACAGATAATGTAGAAAATGTTAACGAATTTGGTTTAAAATCAAATTACAATTTAATGACCGGCAGTGTGCTGTGCTGCCAGTGCCACCCCGCCCATGGCATATTACCAGTACCAGTCGACCATCATCCTTACTGCCAGCTGCCAACTTTTTTTTGATCCCACCAACGTAACATCTATTGTTTGCATATCCTAACTGTACCATCTGTAACATAAGGGTGGGAGAGAGGGGTCAAGGACATACTCCTTTTATTTCCATTCTCGCGCTTTGAAAAACTCTTATGCTGCCATGTACACTGTGTTTCTTGTGTAACTGCTGCCGGAGCAGCAGGGCTCTAGTGAGAGAAAGGCAGTGAGTCTGATAAAAGAGGCAAGCTGGAAAATACCCAGTAGAGCCTAGTTTTCCATATTAGTACCAAGAGGTTGTTGAAGTAGTGGGCCAGTTTCTCCACCACCACACAAGACATGTGGGCAAGTGGACATGGCGGGGGCGACTACATTTCCTCATCCTTAGCGAAGGAGATAGTTGCAGGCCCCACAAAGCCACTCACCCTGCCATGGTTTAGTAATTCAAACAATTTTCACAGCAAGATGGTGGTCCATGGGGTGCACGACTAAACCTATGCGATGCCCATTGCTCAGGGTGCTGAATGAAATACCGGTCTGGGGGGGGGGGGGGGTCTACCACCGTGACATCTAGGAGAGGAATAGATGTCCACCTGCACCTAAAAGAGCCACTATCACTAAGAATGCCACCCTCACCGATTGGCCCACCTTGCCCAGCCAGAATCCCAGCAGTTGCATCACCACCGGAAGCACCTTCAACTGCGGTCTTGCCAATTTATCCCTCCTGGGGGGCCTCCACCAGATCACCGCCTGGTAGTTCCCTAGTTGAAGCTACAGCAGCAGTGGTGCAGCTGAAACTATAGAGAGTGACACCTATTCAAAACCTGTTATGGGTTTCCATAAAAGGCAAGAACTGGGCCCTGTTTCAGCATCCCAGTCTCCACCCTGACCTGCATCCACCTGCATCACATGCGGCTGCATTTCCTGCTGACACATTTGTCCAAACAGATGAGCATGGATAAAGAATTAACACCCACTGACACAGAATCAGTGGAGGACAATGACGGATTGCTGTTACCAAAAGTGGCCCAAGCAAAAGTACACTTTCCAACAGAGAATATCCTCATACTGACATGCTCCTCTAATACAGAGCTACATATAAAGAGTTAGGTTGACAAAAGGTGGAATAATGGCCTCCTCAGAGTTCAACTCTGCCACAACCTGTTCCCCCAACATGGTCTGAATAGCAGCAGCAACCACACCGAGGGTACTGCTGCCCCAACCGCCTCTATCTAAAAAGCTCCCTGCTCAGTTTCACAGGAGGGGCAAAACGCCCCATACCAAAACGTCGATTTATGAAAATATAAAATAACACTCTTGCTACCTGCCAACACCCTGCAAACTCACACTCTCAGGCACACCCATCAAAACGTTAAACTTTGATCCAACCTCTTCAGTGCCCTAACGTACTGTGTATGTCCAAGACAGTGGCACTTATGACGTACACTGTATATTGCCCCTTGCTTGTTCTTTTAGGGTTTGTATGCGATCCGATCGTGTACTACACTGAAGGAGCGGGACGTGCCCATCCAGCACCACCTCCCCCCGTGTCACATCCAGCTCGACCGCCAGGAACAGAAGTCACATCACGTGATCGCACCCAAGAGCGGTCAGGTGATGCAGAAGTGCTGGAGGGTCCATAGACACAACAGTGCTAAGCCTCCATTCATTTGAATAGACCAAAACTTGTGTTAAGACTTTGCAGTCCAGCAAATCTTAATATACATACCGTTGCTGCACTAGACAAAAAATAAATATACACCTGAAGAAAAACAGAACGGCCAAGGTGCAGAGTATACAAACATAAATCGTTCTGTGAAGTAACTAGTATGCAATTAAATTCATAAACATACCATCAAAGCAGTTGTGTGCACTCAATTTCAGCAATAACACACACACACACAAATTAAACTAAATACAATAAGATCACGGTGGGTAAAAAGGTTTTTTTTTTTTTTTTTAAACCCTTTAACCACAAGGTACAGCAAAGAAAAACTGAGTAGTTTCAACATTTCCCCCCAAACTTGCCTGACACACACACACCCCTTAGGCCTCGTTTAGGGTGCAGGCTTCGGAGGGAGGGCGTGCTGCCGTGCGAGCTGCCGTGGGACACAAAGTATTCAAATTGAATACTGGTTGTCAGGGTAGCAGCTGCCCTGTCTCCGAAGCCCGGAGTTGACGCTGGCTACAGTTTCAATAAACAAAAAAAATCGTTTTTTTGAAGCTGCAGCAGCGTCACTGGGACCGCGGCAGCCAATGAAATCATTCTTGAGAATGATTTCAAGACTGCAGCCTCGATCCCTAACCTCATGTCTGTAGCCCCGCCCCCTCAACGCCTGAAAAAGTCTGCTGGGGATGAACACACATCGGCCAGCAGACTGCCGCCCTCCCTCCCGAACGCCCGCCCTCCAACTCCTGCCTCCGGCACCCTGAACGAGGCCTTAGGTGTTGAAAGATTAAGTGTTGAAAGATTAAGTTTGTGTTTACACACTCGATAGATATCCTGTTAATATGTCTGGGGAATGAAGCTAGATACACATATTAGTCTTAAATACAAATATTTAGGTTTAAAATGTACAATTTTGCATAATGATTTTAGCAAATTAGATGTGTCAGCAGTTGATCTTCCATTAGACTGTTGTGATGTATGTGATGTGTGCGCTGTACAACGTGGGTTCATGCGGATACTCCAATACTAGTCACGTTTACGCGCGCCTGATAGAAAGTGTTGAACAGTTGCAGATCATGAGATCTCTGGACTCCCACAGTGCCACGAAGGATCCTCAATATTGGCCCCTCATACAGTTCAGTTACAAAAAGTTTAACTGTTTCAGTTCCGAATTTAAATTAAATGCCGGGGGGGACCGCACAAGACCTCTGTAAATTCCCTTGGCTTTGGGTTACGCGTTGCCATGGCAATGCGGCGTCATTTGACGCCGGCGCCAAGGTAAAGGGGGCACGAACAGGCTGGGGGCACAGGGGAAAACGTTTGCGCACCCCTGCATTAGACCAAAACCAAGTACACTGCATTGGTTGTATTGGAGTTCAAGAAAAACTTTTCTGCGAGTTACAATATGAAAACAAAGTTTAAGCGTTATTATGTTAAGAAACTTCATGATGCTTATTAGATTTATAGTTATAGGATGGGCAATTATAACTCCGAAACCACAGGTTAGGCATTGTAAAAGTGCTGGTTATGACAATCCGGGATGGAACTAAAAAGAGGATGGTTTGTGACCACAAGCAGAAGAAACCACCATTAGTGTTATCCTGATCAAGATAATGGATGGACAGAATTCACCCATAACTCCTTTCAATTGCATCTCTGTTAGGGGCCATGCTATCGGTGATAAAAGCAGAGTGGGTTGAGGGGTTTAAAAAATGGTTCTTAAAACCAGATATTCATGATTTGTGATGTTTACATCGGAGATCATGACACTTGTCCATTTTGATCAACACAAAAATAAGCCTTCCCATTACTTGAAAAGTGGGAGGTCTTCCTGTGTGTCAGTTACTGACCTGTCACACAGGACCAAGCTTGCCTCCTCCTCCTCAGGGTTAAAAGCTATTGAGCTCAGTTTTGTAACCTGTGTTTTTAGTCAAGTATACAGTAGGTCTCAAAATAAATACAGATCAATAAGTACACAGATTAATGATAAATGTGATGTGTGAGGAAAGAATGTTTGTGCGCTTGCGTCTTCATTAAAGCAGCAAAACATGAAAGATATAAAGATAGATCTATATAAACTGTAGTATTACATAATACTGTTTGTTTTATAAAAATTTTAAAAAAAGTAACTCCTGTCAGTTGTAATTTTTTTTTAATGTACTGATCATCCTTTGGTTGCTATAGCAACCATTTAGCAAGTCACATCCACGTCCTCTCTTGAAACCGGCTCTGACACACCTTTTTGAGCCCTGCTCTGTGTCAACAAAGTATCACAAACAGGTCTGTTGCTGTGTTTCAAACAGACTGTCTATTGCTCTGAAAGCTGTAACAATAATGTGTTACACTTGGTAATATAATGTTACACATCAGCTGCAGCATGTCCCAGACTGCAGCACAACGTTAGAAGGCAGCCATTTCATTGGGTACACAATCAGGATATTTACAGATTTACAACAGGTAGCGCCAAACTATTACTAATTTAGGTAAGAATGTAGAATTATACATGGTCACACACTTTACATATTAAAATAAGATAAAAAAGGGGGAATGCTTTAAGTACGAGTGATAAACCTGTTCTTTATTTTACAGCAATATTTCTGATGAATGAATGTAAAATATTTTTGACAGACCATGTTGGACAACGTCGTCAAGGAAAACAGAGTGCTGGGTTTAGGACTAAAAGTTGTGATGAACCATGATATCTGTAGACCTACAAAATGAAGCAAAGCAGATGTTGGAAGAGTGTTTTTAAATCCTCACAGCTCCATTCCTCTATGTGAATCTTTGAGAACTATACCCTCACAGTGGAGCGCATCGGTGATGTCACTATGCACAAATCCATTCAACTGCAAGAAACGCACGTGCAAAAAGAAGAAAAAATACATTTTTGTTTGTGTGTCATGTTAAGGTGGACAGAACATTTCCTGTTTAAAGAGAAACTATAGACAGACCATGTGACTGCGTAATGCTAAAGAACCCAACAGTAGGATAAATGAATGAATAACCAGATACTTGTAGGGGGGACCCCTAAACATAAACTTGATAGAAGACAGGTACTGGGTTGCAGTCCCGGATGGTAAGCTCACAAATAAGTGACACTGTTGTTAACAATAACACCAGGAAGATTGAGCATAATAACACCCTATAACGTACCAATTGTCTAAATAAAGTCCTGAACAGGAAAACATGTAGCAAGCGATTGACTCACTCAGTGCTGCACAGACCATGCGATCCAAAGGTGAGGGGTCCCCAGGTGTGCTTCCGTCCAAGGGGTAGGCTAGTACATGTTCCATAATTCTAACCTTAAGGGCTCGAATGGTTCGCCCAATGTATTGTCTTAAGGTTAGAATCATGGAACATGTGCGCCTAATTGAAAGAGGTGATCTTCTGCACCCTGTATCTAACCACTTCTCATGTTGTAGTCAGGGAGGCTTGTCAGGTTTTTCCTTTATGGGAATTGAACAAGTCTCTTGTTCCATCAGAGGTAGTGACAAATTGAATGCGCTGAATCGACGAGAACTCTTTTGGATATTTACTATCAAAACAAGGGTTCCTTCTGGCCTTAACACGATTGGGATCTGGGTCCGTTTCTGGATAACTAACCCACCCTTTATCTTTTGGGTAGGTTTTGTCGGAATATGGATCATGATCCCATAGTGAACACCCTTTAATATTGAGCCACCCATGGATTGTACTTATGCATGTGCACTGCACCTGTACATTAAAATTTTCAATATACTTCTTAACATAACTGGATGAATGGAATGTTTAACGCAATTTGAACATGTATCTCAATTGGCTCTTGATCATTATTTTTGATTTGGTAGTTTGCTTTTTTTTTGCCCTTTTTTGCTCTGAGTTGGTCCATTATGTAATC
The DNA here is from genome assembly GCF_040206685.1 of Ascaphus truei. Lineage (NCBI taxonomy): Eukaryota > Metazoa > Chordata > Amphibia > Anura > Ascaphidae > Ascaphus > Ascaphus truei. The sequence continues at coordinate 65,822,285 of NC_134490.1, read as the reverse complement.
ATGTAACTTAATACAATCTAATTTATGATTGCATGGTAAATATTATTGTCTTGATTATGCCTTCTCTTTTCAGTCTTCTTTCTTTTATTATTTTTTAACAAGATGCCCTTCTATTAAGGCGCTTTTTTGAGGATGTCAATCTTTCAAAATGTTTCCTCAATATGTTGCTCTCCTCCCTTTAACTGGTTGCTTTACATCTTTTTGTACTTGTTTGTTTAATAAGCTTCAAAATGATCTTGGAAGCTATGATAGAGTATTTTTTCCTGTCAATTATATGTATATCTGTTATACACTTTGTTATGTTTCAACAGCTGGATGTACTAGCTAAGGTTGTATAGTGGATATATGTGCTAAGCAACAATGGGCATATATGTATGGGGGAACCTTTCTAGACAAATAACATCTTATCATCACATTATATTACGTTTCTCCACTCAATCTCATGTTCTTTGCTTGCCATTCTATATCCACTCTATTTATTCAACATCATCAGCTCCCTAAACAAATCAGGATGTTGGTTTGACTATACATATGTCAAGTGATAGTTTTTATTTACCCCTTCTGGTCGATTAACATCATTTAGAAGAGATTAAGACGGGGGGTTCTACAAATATGTTTTCTTTGTTAAAATATATATTAAGTTTATTGATTTTAATATTGTTATATGTTTGTACTTCACATTACACTATGTGTTCACCCTCTGTGCTGCGCATAATTCTGCGCTCTGGCTTTTCATTCTCCCACCCCGCATTTGGGGTATTCTGTGAGCCTCTGACGCGACGGTTGGTATTGCGCAAGCGCACTCCGCCAATGGTCCGGAGCTCACTGTGTCTGCTCCCACTGCGGGGAGGGACTAGTGTCTTGCAGAGCCCCAGTGAGGTATACAGTCAGGGTCATTTGATGACGCGCTCTCCCCATGCCCCACGGCCTCCATTGACATTGAGGACTCTCCCTCAGGTGGTTACTGCGCAACCGCGTACTACTGGGGGTTGCTAGACCACGCATGTCTCCGGATTGGTAGTTGGGGGCGGAGTTAGTCACTGCCGTCTATGTGTCCGAATATATTGATTAGGTGTATACACATCAGAAGACCATTGGCAATCAAAGTGGGTGGATCGCAGGATCGCATATATATATATATATATATATATATATATATATATATATATATATACATATATATATATATATATATGTATATATATATATATATGTTAATCAAGTTGTGATATGTATACCTTGAGAAAGCGCTCTGTGAAGCGTGAAACATTGGTAGGGCTCTTCATTGCCCTGTTTTTCCATGACCAATAAATAATCTTTTTATGGGATACGCACACCCTCCTTTCTACTTTTTTGATACCTACAGTAGTGCTCTTCCAGTTTTTCTCCTTTTTAAAGAGAAACTACCAGTTTCATATTGCATAGCAGTAAACCATTCTCATGCAGATGAAACTAAAAAGGTTGCAACAACTGTCTGCAAGCAGGGTTACTGGCTATGCACTTCTTAACCCAGGCTGTGCTAAAACGCTGTGTAATTTGGCAGGCGTAAGTGGTCCATGTTAAAATAGACGAAGCAAAAGCATGTCATTACCCAGAATCCCAGGCTGCAGTAGAAGTACTGTTTGCCAAGGAATAACAGGGAAAGGCAGGCTTGTGGACCTGTCCGACACATGTACAAATAGTATTTTTTTGCCGTTACATGGTGGAAGGTTGTCGTCACTTTTTTTATTCACCATCATTTTCTGTGTGTATTTAAAAGAGTTATAAAACATACAGAACACCTACAATGTTATGTCTCTGGTTTTAAATGTATTTAAAAGAGGCAATCCCTTGTAGGACCCAAGTGAACTAATACCAATGACATGTTTTTTTACCCTAATTGGACACCTAAGTAATTTCCTTTATTTTGTTCAAGTTACACAAGGGAGGGGTTTGATATTTTGTGTGAGCAGCAAGCGCTTGTATAACCGGAATCCCCACTCCCCACATCTTCATTGGTTCTCTGATAAGGACAGTATGGGGACAAAGGTAAGTAAAACAAACACTTCCCCATTCAGAAAGCCTCCCAAAAATTAACTGGCCGACTATATAGGATTGCAGTGTTAAACGCTGTTCTTTATCATTTTTATTTGTACCTTCTTCTTGAAGATACATTTTTTTTTTAAATAATTAACTTATGGGAAAAACAGATCAGATTCTAGGAAATGTGATATAGGATAGTTTCACATTTAAAAGCAAGTACATTATCTAGTATTGGGACCTTCTCACAAAGTCTGTAAGCAAACGCTATGAGGCTGCCTCGTACAATCGAAAGAGTTCATTTAAAACCGCTTCCTGACTAAATAAAATGAGGAAGCAGCATGTATTTGCATTTCCTGTCTTATTTCCGCAAGACTGCTTCTACAAAATAGTTTAAGGTGGATTACATCCCCTTCCTCACCAAAAAATAAAGTCAAAATAATTAAAGAGGAAAAAAAATACAAATGTAACCACACTTATGAATGGATGCAAAAGACCGAAGTATTTTTAGTCCATCTCAGGGTTAAGATTTAAGAGATGGCACAATCACGTCATCTCTATGCAAAGGTCAGATCGAATCCCAGATGGAGGAAGAAGGGGAGGAAACGCCAGCGTTTACTGATAAATTGAGTACATATGAAAAAAATTCAGCACAGCAGAAGGGGCCACAGTGAGAGCTGAACACGGAAAATCGAGAACAGAAAATCATTTATGAGTGAAATATCCAAAGAACGTAAACCGCACGTAACAAAATAATGGCATTCAATGACACTTCCTTGCACTGCAGAAAAGAGGAGAACGTGAACAATTTAGGTTTAGGACAAACCATTTTAGTTTGTATATCAGTCCAATTGTTAGTGCTACTGATGAAGCATGCACTTCATTTAGCACCAATTCTGTGAATTACAAGGTGATAGAAGTAAAAAGTCCTCCACCGTATAATTTAAAAAAAAAATGGTTTGGTATGAAAAGAGGGAGACTGAATAGAGAGGGCTTTAGGGAGTCAGGGACCCCCAGCTGATAACTTCCTGACTTGACCTTCTCAATTCCAGTCCTCAAACCACCCCGACAGGTCAGGTTTCCAGGATCTCAACTTCAACACAGGTGGCTAAATCATTCCCTGCTTCAGCACAGGTGGCACAATCAGAGGCTGTCTTTGACTGAGCCTCTGATTAAGCCACCTGTGCTGAAGCAGGGATATCCTTAAAATCTGATCTGAGGTGCTACGGGCTCAGGATACTATACTGCCTGGAATCGGTCAAACAGTTTTGTTAGCAACAGTCTGATGAGCAAGCAATATGATTAATTAGGGGTTTTCTAAAGAAATATTAGCTAGCAGGGGGGGGCACAACGTAAAAAGGTTCGGGACCATTGTTCTATGTGACCAAAAATATCAGCTAAAAGGTGGAGGAAATTCAGGCCCTCACAATTCAAGCGCAAGTATACATCTTGAATTTATTTTCTGAAATTTCTTGACCGCAAATAAATCAATTTGTACAAATAGAAAAGAAAGCTTTTATTTTAACTCTTCATACTGAACGTTTATATTAATCCCCAACTGTTTGCCGTACAGCCAAAGCAAAGTAATTACATTGAAAGCGATTAAATTAAGCCACAATGCAATGCTAAAATCAACAATGTGCATGCTTTTTAAATGTTTGTCAAATGTTTTCATTTTGCACTGCTCTCCTGTAAATCTTTCCCACACAACCCGCCAGTTCACAAAAGTCACGGGACACTGACTGGGTGTCATCTAGCATCTAAGTGTGCAGGACGTTTGTGCAACAGATAAAGAACAAAAATAAAAAGTCTTGAGATATAGATAAATATATATATATCCCAGTACAGTCACCAACTTCTCGCATAGAGGCTGTTATTGGGGGAAAGCACGCTTGTGGGACTCCTTTACACTAGCATTTAGGATTCGCAAATGCAGCGCATAGAATTGCCCAGCTGTATTTTCACTTTTTAGCTTTCATTCATTCTGCATTTATATTTTTTTCTAATTTCACTGGCAACAAGTAGGTTGTACAATCACTGTATCTTGTATGTAATAGCGTCTGTATTTTCTGTATTGTCCTCAACTACCTCCTACTAAAGAGCAGTGTCTGTTTGTCTGTCTGTCTATTTCAGGCCTACATTTCGAAAACATTTTCTTAGCCTCTCCCCACTTTCTGTTACGGAAATATCTGGGGCAAATTGTTACAGGACAGACAAGACATTGTTGGAATGCACTGGTCCGATTACGTCTCCGTTTGTCCCTCTGACAGCAAAATGGTTTAGGAAATGTCTTTTCAACAAGGAAGTTGCAGACCACTATTTCCCCCTTCAACGCACATTAGGCAAACTTCTAGAAATTCATATTTCCATCATGCAAGGATTCCCCACTATTGACCGTCTTAAAAATGATGTTGAGACAAACTGAAAATAAGTGTTATGGCTTGCTGCTTTTAAAGATGTAGTCCCACACACAGTGCAGTCAGCCTGCTGAATTTGTTAGGGGCCTTAGCCCACTCACCCAGGTCCTTATAGAACCAATAAAGATAAGCGGAGGTGGGGAGTGGGAACTTTGGCACAACAAGAGCTTGCTGATCATACATAGGGAATCCAGAGGAAATCAAACCCCTCCCTAGTCTAATAAAAAAAAAAAAATTGTGTCAGATTTCAGGGGGGAGAAAGTTTCAATCACCCAAATGAGGCATTAATAAACATGTCACTGGAATTAGTTCCCTTTGGTTGTCAGGGGGGATTGCCTCTTTCAAGACTGTGCAGACAATAGACCAGATAAGTGCTTTCAAGTTTAGACAAGTAGTAACAACTTGTTTCATATAAAACAAAAAAGGCAAGAGGTAACAGTGTCCTGGATGATAAATGGGGGCAAATGTAAAACAAAAAAACTATAAAAACAATTTCAGAGCATTGGGATTACTTTGTTTGCCAAATCTGGTACAGTTTGTTATTCCTGTATAATAAATACATCCACCTGCACTCACTTTGATTTTTTTTTTTTAATAAAAAATACCACCTCTCTAATAATAATAATAATACATTTGTTCTTGTATAGCGCTGCTAGTTTTTACATAGCGCTTTACAGAGACATTTTGCAGACACAGTCCTTGCCTGGTAGAGCTTACAATCTATGTTTTTGGTGCCTGAGGCACAAGGAGATAAAGTGACTTGCCCAAGGTCACAAGCTGACGCAGGGAATTGAACCAGGTTCCCCTGCTCTAAACTCTGTGACAGAATCAGTGCCTTTATTCACTGAGCCGCTCCTTCAGCCCAGTGTCAGCTAGTGGTACATTGTGAAACAAATCTATAAATCCAAACTGATCTTAATTTGTAGTGATGTAAAATAAATTCCATATGCCATGTTCGTATCAAATCCTTCAAGTAACATCCAGGTAAGGGCTTACACAAGCCAGGTTTGTACATCTGTTGGGCAAATGCTATCATCTCACCCACAGGTAAGTAATAACTGCAGGCAACATTAAGGACCCTTCTGTCCTCTAACCCAAGTCCTGCATTATATTAATTTGTTCTATTTGTCAGTTATCGGTTATCAATGCTACTAAAAAGAACAAATTAACCAAAATAAACAAGTAGAGCAGAAAACAAGGGAAGTACGATGCCATACTTAAAGAAATCAAAATATCAGTAGGTACATTTTATATTTTCTGCAGCGTCCTCTATGGCAACCAACAGCTGGAATATTCCAAATAAGTTCAAATAGATTTGGTGAGTACAGTATATCCTTAATAGCTGATGGAATTACAGCTGGTAAAACCTTCCCCACAAATCTTCCATCAGCCGATGCCTGGAAAGCTAACCTAAAATGCTTAGGAGCAGGTATGTAATGTGTACTTTCTCCGCCCTATAAAAAGGTGGTCATGGCCCTTGTTGAATGAGGCCATGTAGTCTGTGGTGGTACCTTGCCCTTGAGAGTTCTCAGAGCTTTTATTCTTTGGGTCCTCCCTTGTCAGTTTATGTAGGCTACGGCTGTGTACATTGCCCGACAAAATCTTGAGTGGAAGGTCCTTTAAGGCTGTACTCATTTTCTGGATAGCGTAAAATAATGCACGTATTTCCAGGAAGTTGATGAGTAATTTGGGATCTTCTGGTGACCAATTACACTTGACTGACTCGTCTGGGCAAAATACCCCACTATCCTGTCAAACTTGCATTGGTGGTAAGGAAGTTCCATGTGTAGGGAGTCATGGACCTGCCCTTTCAAGGTTCTTCTCCTTGGTCCAACAAAAGAGACTGTCTTCTGGTTGCCATTAAGAAAGTTGGGTCTTGCGGCACAGGAAACTTGGTACACCCACGTCAAATAAAGTTGACCTGAAACCATCTGGAGATGGAATCTGGCCCATGAAACCAAGTCTCTGAGTTTAGGAGCCCAATGAGGTGCATAAAGTATAGGCGTGATAGATGTGATCCTTAGGAAAGAGTAAACTACCCAGACGATGTTGCCCACTTTTAAAGTGGGTAGCAATACGCTATCCTGTTCAGTATTGAACAGGACCCAAATAAATGAAATTCTTTGAGCAGGAATCATCTTGCTCTTAGCCACGTTTATGATCCATCCATGGTCCTCTAGCTATGTGCAAATCAGCTGGACATGAAGTTGTATCAGGTGTTCTGAGGGAGCCTTGATTAGCCAATCGTCTAGATAAGGCATTACAAATATCCTGGTTTGGTAAAGTTTTGCTGCCATCACTTTGGTGAACATTCATGGTGTCACCAAACCTCTTCCACGCAGAATAATTTGTGATGAGCCTGGTGAATTGGGATATGTGTCTCAGATCGATGGCAAGTAATTGGCTTCTTCTACCGTTGACATAACCGCCCTTAAGGACTCCATTTTGAAGTATTGGATCCCTAAAAAAAAAAAATGACTTGCCCCTTTTAGGTTTAATACTGTTCTGTACCTCTGATGATTTGGAAACCAAAAACAGTATTTAATAAAAGCCCTGACCACATTCATCTTGGATCAGAGATCTTGAATAGCCGGTCTTAATTAGACCACTTTGTGCTTGTCTCTTGAACTGAATCTTGAATCAGTTAGGCTGCGGTCTCAGTGTGCACTGTAGCATGCGCGCCCTGCGAGGGGGCGGCGCGTGCACAGCGCTTCATAACGATCTTGGGAGAGAATGCGCCGGGAGGGAGAGTTCCGGGGGTTTTGCAGGGGCATGGCCATGAGCTCATGCGGCTGGTTCGCATTCATTGGCTGACCAACCGGTGGAGGCGTGGCCACGCCCCCGTCGCAAATACAATTTTTTTGTATTTGCAAAAACTTGCAGTAGCGCGCGGCTGAGGGGTCTCCCTCCCTACCTTTTTATACACTGAAAACATAATATTGTAACATTCAGGGCCAGGTGCTGCCTACATGCCCAGGCCCCGATTGATGGGTACAACTGCAACATAAAAGAGTAAGGCCTCGGGCATGGTGCCTCGGGCCGCGCTGATCAGCGCTCCTGCTCTGTCTCGTCTGCTCAAACTGGAGCTTTTTTGTGTCCTGGCAGGCGAGGCAGTGAGCGCGCTTTGGGGGCGGTGCGTAGGCGCGTCGGGAGGCGGATCGGAGGAGTGTTGGGAGGCGGATCGGAGGCGGGGCGGGAGGTGGGGCTAGTCCCTCGCTCCCATTGGATGTGAGCGGTCATGTGACCGCTCCTCCACTTCCCGAGCGGCAAATTTTAAATTTGCCTGTCTCTCCAAAATACCTGAGCCTCCGCACGCATGCGGAAGCGGCTGCTAAAGCCGCGCTGATGACAGATGCAGGAAGTGCATCTGCTCAGCGCGGCTCAGCAAGGCTCACCGTACTGTGTCCCAGGCCTAACATGAAAAGGTTGCAGACAATCTTTGAAACTTTCCAACTGCAAACACATTAACCCCTGGTTCCTGAGGTGCTGGACCCAAGTAAAATACATACATACATAATACAATACCAATGTATTATTGACAGGTAGGGGTAATGGCAGACATAACTTTTATTAACAGCAGCTATATTTACCCATACCGTCACAAGGCTCACAACACGTTTTGCCGTCTTCTTCCTGGGATGGGTACATCTAAGTAAAGCATCTTGTCGCATTGGTCTTTCCGCCAATTTCCATATGGAGCCGATAGTACTTTGAATGAAGTTGTGAACCGTGAACAACCTAGCAGTTTTCTTGGGGCCCAGAAATGCTTGACAAGACCCCAAGTTCCTCCTTAGGTTCTTCAATGTGGTGAAATATTCTTAATCAATCTTTCAATTGAATCCACTTAAATGCTCTAAACTCTTCCTGGACCTGCCCTTCTTCAGAGAAGGATCCCACGTAGAGCTCACCAAAGGCCACCTGGTTCTGAGAGTCCAATAGATTGCTGCACAGGTGATCCGTGGCCTGTGGGGTCTGGAGGAGAAGCGACCAAGAGCAGCTCCAATTCAATTTTTGGGGGCTGCCCATGACGTCACACAAGCGGTTCACCCTCATTGGCTGAACCGCGCTCATGACCCAGCCGTCGTGAGACAAAATTGAAAAATATGTTGCGCCGTCGCGCTTGTGCACGCACGCTCTATGGCCATGCACATTGCCTTACAGGCTTGTGTGCATCGCGCACGCCATCACGCTAACTATGAACGTGGGCTAAGCTTACCAACACTTGAGATTAGGATCCCAGACTAATTTCTGAAAAGATTGCATGAGAGAGCACTTCATACAATCAATAAATTTATTTAAAAAGGAGTGCCTCTTCCGTAACTTTCCGAACACAATCCGTACACCACCTTTTAAGTTGATTTCTGGCACCCTGAAGCAGATTGGACAGACATTTTGTTTAAGAGCAGAGTGGCCAATATAGCCCAACAAGGCAGTGGTTGCTAGCAACGCTGTAAACAATAGGGGGACGTCAGCACCGGAGTTGGTTGGGGCCTCTCTGGAACGCAAGGTCCACGTGGTGTAGACTGCGGGAGGGGAATCCTGCATTTCAGACCCGCAACGGAGCAGTCCTGTGCCCAGCCGAAGGGTGCCATGAATGGAACCCTGGCAGTGTAGTTGGTCCTTCCCTCAAACAGCTTAAGAGCGGCCAGCTCGGGAGAACGGAATAAGACGTTTCTCCGCGACCAAAAGCTGGCGACGGACACCTATGTCCAGTCGTCACGCACCCGACAAGCAAAGCAAGGACTGCCACTCCGACAACAGCATGTTTAAATGTCCGGCGCGGGACCGCTACACTGTCAAGACAGGCCGCCGCTCTGGCACGCCATCTTTAAATGTCCTGTGGGTATTTAAACATGCAGGCCGTCGGGCGCTGCAGACCTGGCTTGTAGGGGCGGACAGCAGCCGGACATCGCGGCAGTATAATATCCCGGCTGCGTTTTGGTTGCGGAAAAACTGCCGTAGACAAACGTCCTAGACCGCGGGAGAAAGCAGGTAAGCCATATACACAATGCCATAGGACAAGAATAACGGACCATGGAAAAAGCCCTGTGTTAGAACTCTTGTCCTATGCTAGCTAGACGGAGGAGATATATCCCGACTGCCACAGAGGACGCTGAAGAAATGGATATCTGCATTATCACCATACAAGGGCGGTGTCTTTATCGGGGCAAATGCATGACCATGAGATAACCGATAACAGCATAGGTTTACATGCACTTTACACTTTGGAAGAACCATGATAGTTGTTGGTTCCAAATTATTCCAAAACAGATGAGATGGACAAAAGATAGAGAACAAAGACAAACTCAGGCTATACAGGGCTGTATGCCCCCAGTGATAATTATTATTTTAAATACATGCTAATGTTAGGCAATCCACCCTCACCCCTTCACAGAAAAAACTAAAACTCCAAGGATTGTAAACCAAAAGAAGAAAAAAATACTATCAACCTTCCATGTTACTTTCCTACACAAGTTTGCTTCACTTTACAAAGTATTCTATAGGGTATATTATTCTTTTTCAGAAAAGCCTGCTAAACAAATGACAGAATATACATGTAGCTTTAGCACAATGTGCTGAGCTGTTACAAACTGTGCGATAACACAACTTGAACAGAGGTAACGTTTCCAAAGGACTAGGGGAAGATCAAGAATTGGAACCTAACCGCGTTCATGAGCACAAAAAGCAAGAAATAAAACACCCACTTATGGCACAAACGCAGTTGTCCTTCAACTAGAAGTACTCTCTCGACTGGATGAGGTGAGCCACTCACAACACAAACTTGAAATTCTGCACACTTCCAACCATTTCTTGTGAAAGGAAACAAAAACACAGTACAGCACAAATTAAAGCTACTAGACAGATCCCTGCTGGGAGGAAGGATTTTGCTGATGGGCTGTTACTGCCAGATTAGGGGCACCACACAATACACATTTTATGCACTGAGACAGTCTGCATAGGAGTTATTTAACCGTGTCACATCCAGAAAAGCCTGTGTGGCACCAAAGTGGTAAAATGGGAAGGGATATATCTCTGGCACTCAACAAGGACAAGTAATCAAAAAAATATATATACAACCAGATGGTTTTTTGATTACTTGTCCCTGTTGAGTGCCAGAGATATAATATCCCTTCCCATTCTACCAAATCTGACCTGGGGTCAGAGTTATATCTAGGCTGCTTGTATTTCACCTTTCACTGCACACCTTACTAGCGCTACCTATGTGTTTTCTGTCTCTCTACCAAAGTGGTTAAAGGTTTATTTTCTCTGAAAAGCCAGGGTGTCTAAACTGGTTTCAAATCTTTTTTTTTAAATGATGGCGTTACTGACAAGCAGAAGATGTTTTAAACCTCACAGGTCAACCATGGTGTTTTTATAGATACTGTTACGTGGTGAAATGTAATTGTGTATTAAACCAGTAACAAGTCAATGAAAATCTCCCCACAAGTATTAAATAATTAACCTAGATTAAAGAGAGCAGGCTAAACCGAATGTTTTCAGAAAAACGGCTTCATGCATTATATAGTTTGCAGACTAAAGATTTCTTGGAAAGTTTTTAATCTAATCTTTGGTATTCCTTTAATGCAAGATAGAGATTAATATAAATGTATTATTTTAATGTTATAGATGCTCATCAAGTAGTTATACAAAATGGGCTTTATTCTATTTATATCAGACTGTCAAACTCATAATAGCTTGGGGGGCGGGGAGGGGGAGACGATTCTTAGGCCGCGGTCCCAGTGTGCGCAGTAGCACACGCGCCCGGCGGAGGGGCGGCACGTGCACAGCGCTTCACCGCGATCTTTGACAAGACTGCAGAGTTTGCGACAGGGGGGCATGGCTGGGGTTTTCCAGGGGCGTGGCCACGACCTCAAGCGGCTGGTTCGCCCTCATTGGCTGAATCGCCGGCGGGGGCAGGCCACCCCTCCGTCGCAACTTCTAAATTCAATTTCTATGTCTTTGGGAAAAACGGTAGTACAGCGCGCGCGAAGGTGAGTACTGGGCCCAGCCCCATTGAGCGGCGGTGTTTCTTCGCGCACGTGTAGACGGCACTGGGGCTGCGGCCTTAAATCAGACTGCAAGACTAGGGCCGCACCAGGAAGTTTATTTATAAACAGTCACTATAACCCACGAGTACACTTTTTTCTTGCCTTTCTAAAAAAAATGTAAACGTTGCTCGATTACCCCCTTTTCCTCACCCCCAATCCCACCTCTCACTATTGCTCTCTCCCACCATACAAACAACCACCCCTGCCCCACAATACACACAAAAGCCCCCTGCCTCACATCACACACACACACTTTTACGATACCCCCTGCCCCACAATACCACCCAACCCCACACAATACCACCCAACCCCACACAATACCACCTGCCTCACAGTACACACAAAATAACCCCCTGCCTCACAATACAACCACTACATCCCTCCATAGCAATAACCCCCCAGCCAATAGCATCACCTCCCCCACAATGCCCCCCTGCTCCAAACCAGCCCCACAACCGCCCCCTCCCCTGCATCAAAATACACACACCACACCCCTCCTGGCCCACAATACACGCATACCCAATACCCTCCCCCACACCTTACCTTGGGGGTGCAGCGCGACCTTTTTCCAGCATGCAGCAGCGGAGGAGCATACAGGGAAGGAGAGCAGGCAACGCACACCTGCGGGGCAGTAGAAGGCAGCGCAGGCGTGCACCAGCGGAGGTGGCCTCCAGCGGAGAAGAAGGCAGCGCAGGCGTGCACCAGCGGGGGTGGCCTCCAGCGGAGAAGGCAGCGCAGGCGTGCACCAGCGGGGGTGTCCGGCAGCGGAGAAGGCAGCGCAGGCGTGCATCAGCGGGGGTGGCCTCCAGCGGAGAAGGCAGCGCAGGCGTGCACCAGCGGGGGTGTCCGGCAGCGGAGAAGGCAGCGCAGGCGTGCATCAGCGGGGGTGGCCGGCAGCGGAGAAGAAGGCAGCGCAGGCGCACACCAGCATGCAGGAAAGGAGAGGGAGGTGAGAATGCATGGAGGTGGCGGAGGTGCACAGGGCCCAGCAGCAACTTCCACCGCTCGCCTGGCCCCCACAGTCACTGGGCACAGGACTCCTGTCCCACATCTCACCCACAAGCTTGTCCGCCCTGATCCATATAGTCCAAATCGGCCGTCCAGGCGTTTTTGTGGGATTATATAAAATTACCTACTAAAACGTATATGCCATTTATGAAAGCAAGTCATTTCGACTTGGTCATATTACTGATTTTTATAGTATGTTACAATTTTGCACATTTCTTCTACATCAAAATTGGGATTGTGATGGTCTCTTCGAAAATGTAAAACATTTTATAAAATGCTATAAAACAATTTATTAAGATACAAGCATGACAGACTTATGAATAGTTTTTTAATGACATAGCCAGGAACACTCATAAAACATATATCCAACACCAATCCTACTCACAAGATATACCACTACTATATAAGCTCAACATATCTGAAATATCTGAACAAGCTCCTCACCCCTACCCCATGCAGCACATATCTGAGATCTGACGCCAAAAGACTGTTCATGTTCCAAGGTTCAGCAAAGAATCCTGCCGCTCCTCCTGTTACCGTGCACCCCAAAACTGGAACAATCTACCAGAGACTCTCACAGCCACCACCAGTTTAAGTTCTTTCAAAACTAAAGCGGTCTCACATTTTAATCTGGTCTGTAACTCTTACATACGCCTACAATATATATTCTCTAACTGTGCATGCAATGTCTTGTATATAATGTATACCCTGTTCACTTATGAAACCATGTATTATTTGTCATCTTAACTCTATGCCCAGGACACACTTGAAAACGAGAGGCAACTCTCGATGTATTACTGCATGGTAAAACATTTTATAAATAAATCTGTGGAAGGCTAGGCCTACAGGCTTGTAACCTCAATATCATTATTTGCGACGTGCCAACATACTTTGTACTATTCTACTATGTGGTGCAAAGACAATTACAATAAATATATAATATTTACATACACTGGTACAGTAGGTAAGGAGAGCCTCTTCCAAGGAGCTTACAATTTAAAAACTGAAAACCAGAAATGAATATATATGCCTGAAAGTATAGTCCATCCATTAGGAATGCAAGTTGATATTTCTTTACATGTTCAGGAGGATAAAATAATGCAGCAGTTAAATAAAAGCCCCCCCCGAGCCTTGTGGATATCATGAAAAACAAGAGTAAAGCTTCCCTTGGCTAACATGTACATTGCCATGCTCACACAAATACAACTAAAGACAACTGTATAATTAATACTACACACCGATTCCACGCAAGGAAAAAAAAAAATTCTACAATATGTTCCTTCATAAGACTGATATGTAGAGAACCGGTGACTTGAGAATGGGTGTGGAAATAATCGTGCTAGAAGACAAAAGCATGTGGCAGCTAGCAGGTGTGTAGCATTGTTAAGGGTTCAACATTATTTGTGAATAAAACCCAAAGCCATATTACTGAAGAGAAATGGCTAAATCAGAGCTAGGCCACTACAAATAATGTTATCCCATTTGTAAAAACACAGTTCCTCTTAGGAATTGATTTTTTTTTTCTCTCTCTCACTCAAGTACTCATGTGCTCTACCCAGCAGAGATTATAAAGGCTTCTTGAAGGAAACTGGAAGGGGGGTGGGGGTGATGACTGCTTCCTCCGGGGCTGTCTAATTAACTCTTTCACGTCCGTGACACAGCTACAAGAGGACTTGACACATGCAAACGCCACACCACATCACACCACTGTTGTAAATATCTTATAATCTCACTCAAATACAAAAGTAAAGTAAACAGAGTTGTATACCATCATACAAGCCCCACATCTCCGGTACATAACCTGCGATGGCACGACTAGCCTTCCAAGACATGTGGTTGCCTTTAATTAAATCCCATATAGCCCAAATATCTATACCGGCACATTAAAAATATATATGACATGTTTTTGTTCATTGAAGGCTAAAAATTGATTGCTTTGGATTGATTTTCCATTACTAGGTTTTGATAGAAGCTGGACCTTTGTAGGTATGATTTGCCTGGACCTGGTAATGTTATTGGTGGGGGTAGAAAGGCAGACACCCTACAGAATGAGAAGCCTGGAATGAATCTGACTCGGGGCTCATTCTGCTGCCCTACAACAAACACACAAACTGCAGGAGTTTGGAAATAACAGATTTAAATACACAGCCCCTAAAAAAGGTGAATTATTTGAAGACAATAACATTTCAGAAGCACTTACAGAAAACACTTTGTAATCAAGATTACCCTGAATTTGGTAGAAACTACTGAGGAATGATCGATTATAGGTCATGTGTCTTGTCCACAACAAATACACAGTCTTAAAAACATACACACAATTTACAATGAAACAATGTTGCCTGATGATACACATATGTATAAAGCTCACACACAATTATGTATTCGGGGTAACAGCTATTCACAGAAATGGAGACAGTTGAACCAAAGCATCTGTCATAAAACTGCTGATTTTCAGATAAATCCAAGGGGTGCAGGTCAGACCCCAAGACCGAAAACTCACCATTTCCAAACTTTTGTGACTTTTAGTGTAAACCCATAACGCTCTGTTATATTGACAGATTGACACACGTATAGAAAACACAATTCACAAATTTTACAAATATATATATTCCTTCTAATTACACACATCAAAATAGATGTATCACACGTTAATAAATTAAATACGTAGCAATACAGGATATATATATATGAGCCATTTTAATAAATTATATATACAGATGTGTGTAATGTATGGTCACATGAATATGTACACATCTGTCACACACTTACATATACAGATGTGTGTGTGTGTGTATATATATATATATATATATATATATATATATATATATATATATATATATATACACATACATACACACATATATACACAAACTTTAATTTTATACACAAAGAAATTTAATATTGAGCACACAGATCCCATTACTATATTACACTGACCCACAAAAAAAATCAAAGCAATAAAGTACAAACATATTATGAGACTGACCCCTGTGAAACCCCCAACATCTCGGGGGCCCCCTCTCTGTCTGGGGGGCGCCTCTCTAGTACCCTAGGTATTTTAGTTGCATTATTATGTATTTGCTTTGCAGTGTGTTACAGACCCTTCCAGCACCCAAGGGGTAAAACAACCCATGCAACCCCCAAACCTGGAACCCCATAAAACCATGACACTCCCCCCTCTTTGTATACACAGCCAGGCACTTACCAGGGGAAACAGGTCACACACCGGCGTAACAGCAGAACACACACAGAAAAGAAACAAGAACGCGACACAGCAAAAAGGAACTAAAACATCTTCCTTCTGAGAGGAAAACTCCCATATACCCGGGAACCTGCTTCCTAAATAAATGGGGGAGGTGCAGGCTGAGGCCTAGCTGGGGCTAATAATAATAATGGCAGCCTGAGGGAAACAGGAAGGCTGAGGAGGAGGAAACCCTTCTCTCTCTCTCTCTCTTTGTTTGCAATGTTCTCTCCCCCCTCTCGCTCTCTGAACAATGGCTGCTCCTAGCTGTGTGTTAGGGGCACTGTGCTGTGTGTTACAGGAGCCTGCTCTCCCCTCTCACACTCCCCTCTCCCTTCTGTGTCTCCCACAAAGAGGCCCAGGAGGTGTCCTGTCCTGCACCCAACCCCCCGCCTCCTTTACTTGCTCTCTGGGGCTGCTCTCCTCGCCCGTGCATACAGGAGAGGGGGGAGGAAGGAGGCAGGGCGGGGAGGGACGTGGAGCAGCCATAGGCTGGGGTGACAACAAAAGAGAGAAGCAGGGAGAGTGTTATTATCCCTCTGCTTTCTCATTGTGTACACACAGTGGGGGGGGGGGAGAAAGCCACGGAAATGTGGGCGCTGATGAAATATAGAGGTTGCAATGATTAGATGGTAAGCTTTTCAGGACAGAGAATGCTTTATAGTCATTAAGATTGCTTCATACAGAATAATTTACAAACTACAAATACACATGTTTTACAGTATTTATTGTATTTTAAATAATTGTATGTACAAATACACACACGTGTATGTGTATATATAGGTATGTATGTGTGTGTATATATATATATATATATATACACACACACACACACACACACACACACACACCTTAACCCTGGCTGTGCTCAAAGCTGTGACCATGCAGCAAGCTTAAGCCTATAGGGAACCATGTTAAAAATGGTTTTTGAGGCAAAAAGTGACACTGTGTGCTCATTTGCATGTCATTTCCCAGAATCCCTTGCTGCAGTGGAAGTGCTGTATGCTGGGTGATGATGGGGAAAGGCAGGGTTGCAGATCTGCCTAAGACATGCAGATGAGCATACAGTTGTATTTGCATATATATATGTATGTATGTATGTGTGTATATATATATATATATATATATATATATATATATAATTGTTTATTTGTGAACCGCCAACATATTTCGCAGCACGGTACAATGGGGTACAGACTTATGTACAGTATATTACAAAAACAAACAGTTAAATACAGGGGAGGACAGACACACGGAGCAAACCGTATGGTTCATTACCGCAGTGCCAGAGGAATAACGCTTATATATATATATAATCAGAACTGTATTATACAGTGTGTCCTCTGTTCATCCTATATTTGGAAACTGATTTTTACTTGTCTTGGTTAATTTTCTATGACACGAGACTTTTTTTTACCTGTTATTAAATTGTTATATTAAACCTGGATCACGCTATGGGAATTTTGCGCTTCTTTTTCTTTGTTGATATTTTTCTAGACATGGTCGGTGTCCTCTGAGGCTGCAGTATCTCCACTTATAATACAACAAAATAAGGCGCAAGAGAAATTCAAGTGCTGCATAAACACCAGCGGTTTCCCAAACCGCAATTGTGACAAAGCTTGTGACACCATCAGCTGTTCATGGCGCAAATTTATATAAACAGTGCAGTGAAAGTGCAAAATACCCAGTGAATAAACAAACACTGATAACACTAAGGCCTCGGGCACTGAGGCGCGCTGCTGCTCGGCAGTGAGCCCCTGCAGCCGCAATGAGAGCGGCTTTAGCAGGGGCTCGCACACGCTTCCGCAAGCGTGCAGAAGCGTAGGTCTTAGAAAATGTTTAGATTTTCGCGCTCATGGGAGCGCAGGGCCGGTCACGTGAGCGGTTCGCCCAATGAGGGCGAACCAGCTCCTTTATGTCACAGCCCCCCCCCCCCCCCCCAGATGCCCCGGGACGGCGCGCGGTCTAAGACCAGGGAAAGCACCCGCTTTCCCTCAGCCTCAGCGTGCCTCCGTCCGGCTGGCTTCACCCTGGACGCAGTCTTATACTGTTACTCCATAGACTGGAATCCTCTGGGGTAGGGACTCCTTGTAGACCTCATATGGGAGAAAGATACAAATGCATAGAATATAGTGCATTAACGTTTTACTTGTATGACAAACAACACAGAGGGGAAATGGACAACTCACACTTTCCCCGCTGGTTAAAAAGCAAGGAGTGACTGGGCGCACTCCAACCCTCTCCCAAATCTGCTTCCCGGCGTGTTTGTGCACACGTGCTTGTTCTCCCTGGTCCGCGGTTCTCATTTGCGTTGGTATCCCTTTGCTTGCTGCACGCATCACTAGCATCAACCGCCTCAGCCAATCAAATTCTCCACGGAGCTATTGCAGAGTTGGTACGGTGGCCTCAAACGCACAAAAACCCAAGCGTTTCGTCTTTCGACTTCTTCTGGGGTTGTGTCTTTCTCTCCATGTGAAGTCCACAAGGAGTCCCTATCCCAGAGCATTCCAGTCTATGGAGTATAAGTGTTATCAGTGTTTAAGTTTATTCACTGGGTATTTTGCACTTTCACTGCACTGTATAGCTGGTGCGTGCAGGTTCTCCTGTAGCCGCCGAAATAGTGGCACTGCCTCTACCGGCGTCCTGCTGACTGACTTGTTGTGCTCATGCGAGATCGGGTGAAAGGAAGGGCCGGTTCCGGTTCTCCTGCAGTCCGTTAGGACATTCTCCAAGAGAATACTGTGCACTCCTGTGCAGGGTAACTTGCGCTGGCGTGGAACTGTGATAAACTCCACTCTACGCGTTTCACGAATTGCTTCACTTCATCAGGGGTATGTGGTACTATATGTGGATTTATTCAATTATGTGTTTCCATTAGTTGCATTAGCAACACTTGCAATTAATTGCTAGTGAATTGTTACACTGTTTATATTAGCACTAGGCGCCAAACAGTATCTATTTTTCACTATAGTTTTCTTATCTGGCCAGGGTGGTCAGATTCACTGATTGGCAGCCACCTAAATACACTATATTATTAAAGTGTAAGTGTTTTTATCACAGTGCACCATTTAGTCATGTGCACCTATCACAGTTAGCGCAGCACACATTTCCTTTAGTGCTCACAGGTGTGCCGTACGTGATGAACAACCCAAAATAAGTAAAAAATGATCATCTTAGATATATAGGGGAAATAGTTTGCTTTTGCTGTCCCTTATTCCTATATTGAATCTGTATTTTTTTTTACCTTATTGATGTATTTACTGTGCATAGTAATGTATTTGCTCTGTGCAACCATAAAAATAATTGATATTTTACATTTATATCCAAAATGTACTGCAATAGTACACGATTTGGACAAGTCACTCTTTCATATGTTTTTTTTTCTTTTATATATTACTAGATTGTCATTATGTATCTCTTATTCTGTAGTGAAGGGTTAAGCCTCGGACATAGTGCAGGCGAGCGCGTGACGGAGCGCATGGCGTGGCGCGCGCCTGTCGCTTGAGCGATGTATGGACTTTGATTTTCACACGACAGGGAGGCGTGGCCGTGACGTCACCAGGCTGCTTCGCCCTGATTGGTCGAAACGTGACGCAGCCGCCAAGCGAAAGATCTAAATCTTTTGCCAGCTCGAAATGCTGTCGGCCTCGTAGAGGTGCTGCGTGTTGTTTGTGTCACACACACACCATGGCCGCAGCCTTGTACCGCCTATATGACAATATAGTTCACATCCATGGCTTATTGATATTGTGACATTCACAGCCATTGGGGCCTGTAACATGTTACAAAGCAAAAGTATAGTCAAATGCACTTTTATAAATATATTTTGTATTTACAGTAAGCAAAATATGAAACGAACCTACACTATATTATATGATTTAATATATTATATATTATAATATTATCATTATATATTCTGGTGTAACAATCCTCACCTAATCCCTACAAGACAATACAGATACAAATGCTCCATTTCCTTTGCTTCCATGCATGCAGTGTGGAAGAAAGACAATAATCAGATAATCCCTAACGCTTCTTGTAGCCGGAGATGTCTACAATGCTGGACCGGCAGCCAGTGGGTTAAATGTTTTCAGACTCATTTATGCTACACAAGGCAAAGCAGCAAAGCCTCCCACTGACATGTCTAATGAGGTGGATGGGCTAGCACAGGGACCTAGCTTTACACACACACCCAGGAATGTGACAGGATACAGTTACAGCTTGTTCAGTACCCATGTATTGTATGCTGCTTTCTTTAATACTAAAAACTGTATGTACAGACAATTTTATATATATATATATATATATATATATATATATATATATATATATATATATATATATATACAAAAGGCGGCACTGTGTGCTCATTTCCATGTCATTTCCCAGAATCCCTTGCTGCAGTGGAAGCACTGTATACTAGGTGATAATGGTGAAAAGCAGGGTTGCAGACCTGTCTAAGACATGTGAATGTGCTCACAAGTAATATTTTTATATGATATATATATATATATATATATATTTATATATTATCAAAAAATAAATAGACGATACCGTTCTGTGGCTAACGAAATGCTTTTATTTGTGCGAGCTTTCGAGATACACTGATCTCTTCTTCCGGCGATGTTACAATGAATGAAGCAAGCAAAGGGTATACTTAAAAACAGTGTCTCTTGGAATATATATATACATACACACACGCATTTTTTTATCATTAACCTTTGCTCATGCACATCAAATAAAGAATAACTTTTTAGTTAGCTGCATTTTTATAGTATATATTTAATATAAAACAAAACATTTCCTATCAATGCATCAGGTAAACAGCTGCAAAAGATTTCTGAAACATTGCACCAAAATTACGAATATGGATGGAGAAGGACCAATATCGGTGCTTCAGAGATAATGCGGCATTCATGTCACTGTTATTTGATAGTAGACGTGGAATTTGTTAAATGATCGGTCACACCTTGATTTGGGGGAGACTATACATCTAGTATTAAATCCATAAGGTAAATGATGTGGAATGAGTGCAAAGCTCCGAATTCAGGCATCTATAGATTCATATGTGGGGAGGTCACCCTGGACAGCGGACAACTGTTGACCCTGGTAAACCCCCTCGCCACTAGATAGACCGACTTGGAGTTTTATATAGGTGATTAGAGTTCCATCATATATCCATAAAAGTCCCCCGCGGTAATGCAAGACACTTAAATCCTTATAGTACTCACGACTCGGCTCGATAAATGCCACTTGCGTGCTTCATGCCGGTGATACAGCAAACAAATTTCACGAAGAGACGGAAATGGCGGTGCACCACTGAGCACAATTATTCAAAATAAAAATGGTTTATTCGGCTCATAGCAGCATGAAAACAGGCACAGAGGATTAGCAAAGTACACCTCTAACGCGTTTCACACCATCACGTGGGAGGACCTGAAACGCGTTAGAGGTGTACTTTGCTAATCCTCTGTGCCTGTTTTTATGCTGCTACGAGCAGAATAAACCAATTTTATTTTGAATTATTGTGCCCTTCCTTTAGCGGTACACCTCCATTTTCATTTCTTCATGGAATTTCTTTGTGAAATTACGAATAGTAGTTTCAAAAGTATGACGGAATCAAGATAGACACTGTTTAAATTATACTATTACACTCTATATAAACATGAATTATAAAGAACATTTATGAGCTCATTCACGTCTCAGCCAGGCCCCGACTCCCTAAACCGGCCGCCCCCCACAATCACACAGGGCAACCAACCAGTCTAGGTCATTCGGTCGCGGCCGTTTTGCTGCAACGAAATGACCGCCTGCATTTAGCCACTGCTCACCTCGCCGCCGGGATACTAAGACACCGGCTGCTTTGCCGCTGAGATAAGTCCCTAACCTTACCCCTTACCCTGAAATCCCCTAATCTCAACCCCTTAATACTTATGCTACCCTCTACCTTAGAAACCTTAACACCTTACCCTGAAACCCTTTACCCTAACCGCTACAACCCCTAAAGTTGACCCCCTACCTTAGCCACTAAAATCTTTAAAGTTAACCCCATTCCCATAACCATTTAATCTCCTAAAACTAACCCCCCTACCTAAAACGTATCTTCTCGTAGAAGTGGCAGAAAACAGAAGTTGGGCCAGACTTCCAGCGAGGCCTAACTTCCGGATTCGGACCTCCGAGGCGAGCAACCCCTCAAACGCTAGGCCTGGGACAGATGTCCCTTCGTTCTCCTCCGTCGGTGGCCCTGATCACACAGCATCTCGTGCTTCCACTGCAGCTAGGTATTCTGGGTAATGATATACAAAATGAGCAAGACGAAAACGACATGTACTAATATAATTACTGGCTTTAGGCAAATTCCCTGGAGTCTGGATGGATCATGCGGGTTAGAGTTTCTGTTTCCCATACTCCGTTACATTACAATTGTATTCAAGGTGCAGCCCCACTTGGAAGCAAAATGAACTAATAGCAGTGATATATTTAATTTGTTAGATCCAAATCAGTTTTGGCCCAAAGCTCAGTTCTCAATGGTCACCATCAGGGCAGAGTTTAAGGGCAATACCTAACAAAAGACAAAAAGCCTCAGTGCTACATCCAATATGACACATTATGTAGTTAAATACTTCTCTGTTTTTCTTTGCATAAGTGACGGTCATTTAGTTAAATTCTTTGGCCAACGCATTTTATGCCTGTAACCTTGCCACGGTATCCCCTCTTTTGCAAATCTTAACACTACCTGTAAAATGCTCTCCTAATATCTCCAATGAAAGGAGAACGGTCATAATAGACTGGTCATTCACAGGTGCTCAACAAGAACTGCCATTTATAAGTGGGGTGAGTGAGCTAAAGGCCGCGTCCATACTCCCCGCGGCGCAAACAAAGACCGTACCTTTGAGGCAGGCCATAGAGCGCGCGACTGCGTGCGCAATTTGAGGAGACAATTCATTTTGATTTGGTCGCGCGACGGCCGGGTCACGTATGCTGTTCAGCCAATGAGGGCGAACCGCTCACGTGACGTCACAGGCACGCCTCCCCATCGCGTCTCCCCCTCCCCAAGGCCACGGATCGCCTCTGGGACAGGCACCTACTATATTCGCGGCCTAAAGCTGCAGACCAAGCAATATCCTACAATTGTGGTTATTTTATAAATCAGTTCTGTACAATGAATAAGTACTTGTAGCATTTTTTTTTTTTAAATCAACTCTAAACGACTTTTTTTTTGTTAAATTGTTTATTTATTGCATTAAACAACAGCAACATTACAACATTATAATACAGGGGAAAAACCTATAAAAAAACACAGAAAAACCTACTTTGAAACAAAATAATTTTTAGTATTGCTCATCATACTTATTAAATGACATTTTTATAAACGAATAGTAGTTTCAAAAGTATGATGGAATCAAGCTAGACACTGTTTAAATTATACTATTACACTCTATATAAACATGAATTATAAAGAACACTTATGAGCTCATTCACGTCTCAGCCAGGCCCCGATTCCCTAAACCGGCGGCCCCCCATAATCACACAGGGCAACCGACCAGTCTAGGTCACTAGGTCCCGGCCGGTTTGCTGCAACTAAATGACCACCGGCATTTAGCCACTGCTCACCTCGCCGCCGGGATACTAAGATGCCGGCTGCTTTGCCGCTGAGGCAAACCTACCCCCCCCCCCAAACCTTACCCCTTACCCTGAAACCCCCTAATCTCAACTCCTAATACTGTACTTATGCTACTGCAGACGGACGTTCACAGAGGTACACAATTGGAGACTTTATAAGGTGAAATTATAACGAGGCTTTATTGTGCCTTTTCCTTAACATTAGGAAACCATCCAAACAAGGGGGAAACACAGCTTCTATTCACTTGGGAGTGGTTCTAGTGAAATACCATGCAATTCACAACTCCCTTAGTTAAGCATGTCTCCCAGCCCCAAACACATAGCATGAAATGAACAGATATAAAAAGTCTTGTAATAAAAGTCTTATCTGTTCCTTGTAGTTTGGAGGGAAAATCTTCTCTGTTCCTGGTTCAGCTCCCTTCCCTCAGGGTTTGTCAGCATTCAGGTTTAGAAGTTTTCCCTGTGTCTTGAAAGCAGCTATGCTGTGGCTTCTGGCAGAGCTCAAGACAGGTTGTGAGAGTAAAGACAATCTCTGCTCTCTCTCCAAAGTTCAGCTCAGGTATGAGCTAAGGAGGCACACTTCCTGTCTCAACAGACAGGCTTTTGTAAGCACTCTAAATCAGGCAGGTGGTGTTTATTAATTGACTACCAGCAGTTAACGACCACACTGCTAGATTAAAGGCACATTACTTGAACAGGGATTACTCCCCTGTTACAGCTACCCTCTACCTTAAAATCTTTAACACCTTACCCTGAAACCCTTTACCTAAACGCTACAATCCCTAAAGTTGACCCCCTACCTAAGCCACTAAAATCTTTAAAGATAACCCCTTTCCCATAACCATTTAATCTCCTAAAACTAACCCCCCTACCTAAAACGTATCTTCTCGTAGAAGTGGCAGAGAACAGAAGTTGGGCCAGACTTCCAGCGAGGCCTAACTTCCGGATTCGGACCTCCGAGGCGGGCAACCCCTCCAACGGCAGGCCTGGGAAAGGTCCCTTCGTTCTCCTCCGACCTGGTTTTTGTTTACAAGTTATATTTAGGGGAGGGGGAAAGGGAATAAAATAAAAAAGGGACGGGGGGGGGGGGTGAGAGGGGCACATTTCCATCTTATCTCAATTTATAGTACAAACATTTATACTTTGTTATACATACAATTGCATTACAACTTGAGTCTCAAGTGGTCGCTTAGTTCTTGTGTTAAAAGTCATTAATCAGTAGCTACCCAGTATGTCACCCATGGTTCCCATATCCTCAAAACCCCAACATATCTGTCCTGAATTAAACTGGTAACTTTTTCCATGGTCATTATATAGTCTAGCTTGCTTCTGACCTCTGTTATTGTCCGTGGGACGTTTTGCTTACAGTTTCTAGCTATAATTGCTTTAGCTGAGGATAAAATATGTACCATCAGCTTGTCTATATTCCTCTCTATATCCTCCAGAATAAAGCTATCTTGGGGCAGGTCCACCAGATGTGTTTGAATGTGCCTATTTGGCCACAGTTGCGCCAGCAAAGGGGGGGAGGAGGGTGGAAAAAATGAGTGGAGTCTTGCTGGAGTGTAGTACCACCTGTGTAAGATTTTAAGGTTGATCTCACAGACTGCCGAGCATCTAGATCAATGGTGCGCAAACTGGGGGGCGCGAGACTGAGTGCGGGGGGGGCGCGGGTTTACAGAGGCCCCGCGCGCTTCCCAAAGGCAACGGGGGAGCTGCAGGGCCTCTGTAAACCTAATTTACCTTGGCTCCGGCAGCTTCTGACACGCGTCGACATGACAACGCGGCGTCATTATGTGACGTCGCGTTGCTTTGGCAACTTGACGTCATGAGGCCGGTGAGGGGGGGCGCGGAGGTGAGGGGACCGCCGGCAGGGGGGCGCAGGAAAAAAAAAAGTTTGTGCCCCCCTGATCGATGATCTGTCTGATATCTGGTAGATGTCTTCCCACTCTACCCTATTTAGTGGTCTCCCATTATCATTTTCCCAGTCTAGGATATTTTTATTTGTTTGTTCGGTGTTCTGGGTGATCAGAACTTGATATAATTGTGCTATTGTTCAGTGTGGAATACACTTGCCGAATATAGGTTCTCAAATATAGTTCATGGTCTAAAAACATCCTGTTTTGGTTGTATTGATGAGACGTAATGTCTTATTTGGAAATATTGGTATAACTGTAAATTTGGTAAATTGAACTCCTCCTTTATTTCTTGGAATGTCTTCATACTACCTGTTTTTAATATATCTGGAAGTCTTCTTAAGACTTTTTCTCCCCACTTTTTATATAACTTTGATTGGAGGGCCGGTATGAATCCCGGATTAGACATAATTTTGGTCAAGGGTGAGGGGATAGACGAAATAGATTTTTCTTTACAGAATTTATCCCATAATTTTAGGGAGTTTGATATCACTGGGTGGGCACTGGTGTGCTCGGGCCTCAACTCCTTTAGCCACAGTGGTGTCGCCCTATTGCCTGGGCTTCTGCTCTTTCTATATCTACCCATGGCTTCACTCCCTCTTCCATTGACCAGTATATCAGGGAACTTAGTCTAGCTGCTTCATAATATTTCATTAGGTCTGGTTGAGACATACATTATAATACATTAAAAATTTAATTTAATGTAACAAGCATTTATTGTTTATGTAGCAACCATTTACAAAGACACATCCCCTTCCTTTTCTGAAACAGGCTCTGGCACGCCCCTTTTTGAGCCCTGCCCTCTCTCTAGCAGTGCACAAATTGTATCTAGTGACTCCCTGGTCACATGATCTTCCCCATAGAACTTTGCATCTTTGGTCCTCTTCTACTGCACTGACAGGCATTTAGTGAACCTCCGAACCGAATCTTCGCTGATCAATCACAGGAGAACGGATTGAAGAAGAGGCAGGCGTTTAGATTCTTTAAGTCAGAAGAGACGGAGGCATCGTATCAGAATTATAAGGAATGTAACAAAAATTGCAAAAGGGGAATCAAATTAGCAAACATGGATAATGAAAAAAGGATTGCAATAGAAAGTAAGATCAACCCTAAAAAGTTCTTTAAGTACCTTAATAGGCAGATTATTGGAGATAAGGGGAAAGCAGAGGTATTAAACACATTCTTTGCCTCTGTGTTTACCAGGGAAGAATCAATTTCAATTGTAGTGTCACAGGAGGAAGCCACAACCTCCATATTAATGAAAAATTAGTTAACTGAGTAAGAAGTTCATAGGCGGCTTGAAAAAATTAAAGTAAATAAGGCACCAGGCCCCGATGGTATACATCCAAGAGTTCTCAAGGAGTTAAGTTCAGTAATAGCCAAACCTTTACACTTAATATTCAAGGACTCAATTTCCACAGGCTTAGTACCACAAGATTGGCGTAAAGCAGATGTGGTGCCTATATTTAAAAAGAGAGCTAGATCATAATCGGGGAATTACAGACCTATAAGCCTGACTTCAATAGTGGAGAAACTACTTGAAGGTTTAATACGGGATAATATTCAGGAATACCTAATGGAAAACCGAATTATTATTAATAGTCAGCATGAATTTATGAAGGTATCATGCCAAACTAACCTTATTTGTTTATTTGAGGATGTAAGTAGGAATTTAGACCAGGGTAATGCAGTTGATGTGGTCTACTTAGATTTTGCAAAGTCTTTTGATACGGTTCCACACAAGAGGTTGGTGTACAAAATAAAGCAAATTGGACTGGATTGAAAACTGGTTGAAGGATAGACAACAGAGTGTTGTCATAATTGAACTTTTTCAGGTTGGGCTTTTTAACTTGTTTATTAATGACCTTGAGGTTGGCATCGAGAGCAAAGTCTCAATCTTTGCTGATGATACTAAATTGTGTAAGGTAGCAGGATGTAATTTTTCTCAAGAATGACTTGGAGAGACTGGAAACTTGGGCAGGTAAATGGCAGATGAGGTTTAATACAGATACATGTAAGTTTCTGCATTTGGGAAGCAAGAATTAACAGGCGACATACAAATTAAATGGGGATAAATTGGGGGAACCCTTGATGGAGAAGGATTTAGGAGTGCTTGTAGACAGCAGGCTTAGCAATAGTGCCCAAAGTCATGCAGTAGCTGCAAAGGTAAACAAGATTTTATCTTGCATTAAACGGACAATGGATGGAAGGGAAGTACAAAGCATTAGTAAGACCACACCTTGAATATGGATTACAATTTTGTCCACCACTGCTTAGAAAATACATTATGGAACTACAGAGAGTGCAGAGAAGAGCCACCAAATTAATAAGACAATTTAACTTATGAGGAGATGCTAGCTAAATTAAATTTATTTACATTACAAAAGAGGCGTCTAAGAGGGGACATGATAACTATATACAAATATATTCGGGGACAGTAGAAGGAGCTTTCAAAAGAACTATTCATCTCACGGGCAGTGCAAAGGACACAGGGTCATCCCTTAAGGTTGGATGGAAAGGAGATTTCACCAGCAACAAAGGAAAGTGTTCTTTACAGTGAGGGCAGTTAAAATGTGGAATTCGTTACCCATGGAGACTGTGATGGCAGATACAATAGATTTGTTCAAAAAAAGGTTAGACCTCTTTTTTAGAAAGGAAAAGTATACAGGGATATACCAAATAAGTAAACATGGGAAGAATGTTGATCCAGGCAGTAATCTGATTGCCAATTCTTGGAGTCAGGAAGGACAGCATTTGGCGATTTTGACGCATTGCGCGAGTCGCGTGCGTCGCGTCATGACGCAATTATGTGTTTTTTTTGCACGAACGGACCACAGGTAAGAGGGGTATAAAATAGATTGCATTTCAAGGTTTGTTAACCTTGATAAAGGGCGCACATGCGTTCGAAACGCATAGGATTTTAAAGGTCTCATGACCAAATAAAATTTTCATTTTTTCACTACTTGGGTCCTTTCCTTGCTCCCACCGGATCGTGCGCTCCTCTTCACTATGTGCATCCTACCCCCCAGAGAAGCATGGAGATTATAAATGATAATAATGATGTGTATATATCTCCGTGCAGCGCGGTACTGCTTTAAGAAATCATATAAATCAGACTGGCACCTGTATTACAAATCAGTTTATAAGAGTCAATGTTTTCCTCGCGCTTTGTAGGGTTACAATCTTTATCTAATCTTTTTCATGGCGACTTCGTTAAACCTTCTTTTTACAGACAAGCTACCACCCTACTCATTTCAATGAAAGCAGGGAGAGCGGCGCTTCGCAATACAAATAAGTTTGTATTTCCAGCGCGACGCCGGGTCACGGAGGAGCACGGAAGCTAGAGCGTTCTAATATGGACGCAGCCTTATCCCTGCCGTATTACACAGCTTTTCAGCACAGCCTGTGTTAAAGAAGTGCAGAGCCAGTAACCCTACTCACCGACAGCTATTTCGAGCTCCTGGGAAATTGGAGATTCTCCCTTTGCTCATTCAGAAATATTATTCTTTTACAGAGCACACAGTGTATTTTTACAATACAACACATAAGGGGGAAATACTCATCATTACAGGGATAGAAGCCGGGAGTGTGAGAGTTCTTAGTGATGTAGTGAAGGACCTTCAGAGACGCTGGGAGTAAACGTAACTGCTTTAATCATATCTGCGATGTCGGTGTAACAGACAGATTCTGAATAAGCTGGTGCAGCAGAGATAATGGGAAAGTGTAAGTGCATTTGGTTTAGCTGGGGTGTTGTTGCAATCCTTGTGACCTTTGAGGCCTTTGAGAGGTATTTAAAGAAGACTTAAGGAGGGTTACATTGAAGCAGCTACTTTCTTTTGGGGGTGATATATATATATATTTAAAATCAAAAAATAAATAGATGATACCATTCTGTGGCTAACGAAATGCTTTTATTTGTGCGAGCTTTCGAGTAAAATAGAGTTCGTACAAATAAAAGCATTTTGTTAGCCACAGTACGGTATCATCTATTTATTTTTTGATTATTGAAGCTCGGCTAACACGGTACTGATACCTCTACATGAATAAATATATGAAAAACGAGAAAAAAAAGAAAGCGCCCGATCCTAGTGCAATATGAAAAAATACACAATTTAATATTCCCAGCAAAAGTTCAACAAATTTAAACTCACAAACAAAAACAGTAAATCAAGCATGTAATGAGTGATACTCATTCACCAGACGCCGGACTCCACTGCTCTGCTCACACGCCTTGCTCCCACGTGTAGTCTTGGCACCTCTGAGCCACCGTCCAGCAGGAGCCTCTGAGAATGCACAACTTCTCCCGATGTCGCCCGGAAACAAACTGAACCATACTGTGGTTCCGGATAGGAGGAAAGAAGATGGTAGGACCTTGGGGGATGAATCGTCAGCGCGTGGCAACGTCCCAGAGTCTTAATGAAGTCCAAAGTATAGATAGGTCTGATGTAATAGCTGTCACTAGCAGTCCCTATGCGTTTCTTCACACATAGGTGATTTCATCAGGGGATAAATGACGGATATACGTCATAGATATTTATATTTGCATAAACCAATCAAAAAAGATCTTGGCTAATTAGATAATTACGTGAACAAATTAAATCAATTAATGGCTATAAAGCCAAATGTAAACATATTTCAATAGAGTTGTCAAATGAAAACATATAATAAATATATATATATATATATATATATATATATATATATATATATATATATATATATATATATATATATATATATATATATATATAACCACAAAAACACATACCAATATAAACAGATCAAATTTGTATATAAATATGTATACATTCATGTTTGTACCTTTGGTATGTATGTGTGTATGTGTGTATCAACCAGGCTGTGTCTCAATTAAATATCATTAAATAACGATTCTTAGTGATGGCATAAAAAAGCCTATATTTTAAGACTTTAGACACACACCTACAACCATATAACAACATGAATGTATGTATGTGTATAGATTATAATGTTACATGCAGCAAAACAAATATACACGTATAGTTAATTCAATACAGTAAAATATTAAAAAGAAAGAGGAACGAAAAGATAACAAAAAATGTATATTAAATGCATTTTATGCTTATAAACCCTCCTATAAATTTGAGGTAAATATCAACCACATGCAGTGATCAACATATCTCTCAAATATGGGCTACTATAGGAGGATAAATTAATTTGTTATTATTATATGATTAGAAGAATTATATATTGTAATATTGGAGGAACTACAATATTATTTTAATTAATCTTCAATTTATCTTATAATTCTTTAGGGATGTCGATGAACATATCACAGAAGGAACGAGCATTTGAGAATGTATACACAAATATTAATATTTATATCAATACTCATATCAAATTTTATCAATACCCAAAAATGTATTTGGATCCTGATAAACCATATAAATTTAATTTATGTAATATTTGTATATGTGTGTAGATCTCTAATATATGTGTCTTTTATATTCAGGCAAGAAAGAAGATATATCAAGCAGACAGAGTTTGTATCCGAGGCCACGAGTATTGCAAACTGGAAAGAATGCACCATGCAGCATAAATTAATCACTGCCAGCCAAGGAAAAAATAATATATCTCTAAATATATTACTAAAACTGCAAAAAAATATATATGTGTGTGTGAATAAAGTGATCTAATTATGAACCTTTAAATATGTGAAAAAGACATATGTGTATGTAAATCAATACACATTTAGTGAATAGCCATCTATAATCAATACATTTCTATCATTGTTTAAAAATAATGAATTAATATGACTATATTTGTACCTTGTATATATATATACATACACAAACAGTTATGCATATACACATACACAAAATAGTGGTCCTATATATTGTGATATTTAATTATTTTATGTGATTTCTATCAATGAACTTTATATTTGTATGGTTCTTTATCCAAACTATGTGAGTGGCTTGTGATGATATATAATTGTGGAATGAACAGAAACATGAGGAAAAGTCTCCACGAGACAGACACAGAGGGAACATGTCAAGCATGTCCAACCCAGACCTCCATATCTCATCACCAAGGAACAATTAAACCCACTATACTACAGTACTGATGTCAATGCAGTCATTTAGACCCAATGGACTAAGTGTATTAAGAACATAGATCCAGTAAGTTTCCCGTAAATGTAGACGTTTATGTCTATCGCCACTTAATAAAGTAGATTTAATGCTTTCAATGACCATCACTGTCAGTGTGGCTGGGTCCTGATTATGTTTCAATTGATAGTGGCGAGATAGTGGTGTTTGTAGTCCATGTATGATGTTCCTACGGTGTTCTAAAAACCGTGTACTTGGAGAACGTGCAGTCCTCCCAATATATTGTAAACCACACAGGCACATGATTACATAGACTACAAAACTGGATAAACAATGAATATGTCCTTTAACAAAATGTGTAGATCCATTGGAATGAGATGAATGAGAACGGCATCATCTATTTATTTTTTGATTATTGAAGCTCGGCTAACACGGTACTGATACCTCTACATGAATATATATATATATATATATTGTGACAAACGGCTTACTCCGGGGCTCCGTCGTTTGTCCGGGACTGTTTAGAACACGGTCTTTTAGGGTAGGTTAAATGATGAGGCGTCACGTACTGTTCCTTTAAACAGGCTATGCCTGGTTTATTCAGTCCCAGGCCCTGAGACTGCCACAGTGCATACAACAGAAAACAGATCAAAACAAAAGCTGCTCACCTGAGCGATAACTTAACTTAGATATCCCTGACTCAGGGTTGGAAGTGGCTTTTCCACTTCCAACATCAAAACATGGTACTTTTGCAGTCTTACACAAATGAACAGAAAGATTGAACCTGTTTGGGGAAGAGGCTTCTCCCCTCTGTAGTTCAGCAGCCTTCCAGCCTCCTGGCTCTTGTGGGGAGACCAGAGCAAACAGGAAATCAGTCTTTCATACCTGATTCCTAATTAGCATGATAGGAGACAGAAATCAGGCAGCAGACAAACTCTGGTCTGGATCTCTCATCCCTCAGTTCCAGCGCTTGCCAAACTGTGGGATGGAGTGTATGTATTATAAGGCTGCACTCCCAGGCCAAACAGGATAGAAACTGTCTAGTATCCTGGGAGCCCTATATACGGAATTTATTACCATCCCCTGGTTTCTGTCACATATCCTCCCCCCCAGCTCAGACCTCGAGGGATGAGCGACCATGGATATTAGGGAGTGCATCCTTGACAACCCGTCAGCATTGCCATGTTTGTGCCCTGACCTGTGTTCCACAGAAAATTTAAAGGGTTGTAGGCTTAGGAACCACCTGGTCACTCTAGCATTCTTTTCCCTGTTTTGACACATCCAGGTAAGGGGTGCATGATCTGTGACCAACCGGAATTTTCTCCCCAACAGGTAGTATTTGAGCGTCTCTACAGCCCACTTTATTGCGAGACACTCTTTCTCTACTATGGAGTAATTTTTCTCCTGGGGATTTAGTTTCCTACTTAAATAAAGGATGGGGTGCTCCTCACCTTGAGACTCCTGGGAGAGTACCGCCCCCAGCCCTACCTCAGATGCGTCGGTTTGGACTACGAACTCTTTGGAGAAGTCAGGTGTGACCAACACTGGTTGGGCACAGAGAGCTTCTTTCAGGCTTCTAAAGGCCTGTTCGGTTTCGGGGGACCACTTTACCATTAGCGGTCCTCTTGCTTTTGTGAGGTCAGTTAGTGGGGTTGCCTTAGTTGCAAAATTGGGAATAAACCTTCTATAGTACCCAATTAAGCCCAAAAAGGTCCTTACTTGTTTTTTTGTAACTGGCCTTGGCCAATTTTGTATCGCCTCCACTTTGAGTGTTTGGGGTTTGAGTAAACCTCTGCCAATAGAATATCCCAGATACTTGGCCTCCTCCAGACCAATAGTGCATTTAGCGGGGTTAGCAGTTAGTCCAGCAGACCGGACTGCGTCAAGCACAGCTTGGACCTTTGGAAGGTGGGATTGCCAATCTTCACTATGGATTACCACATCATCCAGGTAGGCGGCAGCATACCGAGCATGTGGTTTTAAAATTTTATCCATCATTCTTTGGAATGTGGCGGGAGCTCCATGTAAGCCAAAAGGCAACACCTTATACTGAAAGAGGCCGTCTGGGGTTGAGAAGGCTGTCTTTTCTTTTGCCCTTTCTGTGAGGGGAACCTGCCAGTACCCTTTTGTTAGGTCTAGGGTTGTGAGATATCGGGCTTTGCCCAGTCTCTCTACAAGTTCATCTACCCTGGGCATAGGATAAGTATCAAATTTTGACACCGCGTTTAGTTTCCGGTAGTCATTACAAAACCTTGTTGTACCATCTGGCTTTGGGACTAAGACTATAGGGCTGTTCCACCCACTTTGGGATTCCTCAATTACACCTAGTTTTAGCATTTTTTTAACCTCTAAACTTATAGCCTTTCTTTTGGCCTCTGGAATTCGGTACGGTTTAAGGTTAACTCGGACCCCCGGTTCAGAGACTAAGTCATGTTCAATTACGCTAGTTCTACCTGGCCGTATAGAGAAGATTTCTTTGTTTCTTTTCACTAAATTCTGAACCTCTCGTTTCTGATGAACAGACAGTGTTTCAGCTATGCTAACCTCTGGGTCAGTTTCTTGATTCTCTGACGGACCTGGGGGTACTAGGGTTAACAAGACTTCTCTATCTTTCCAGGGCTTGAGTAGGTTTATATGGTAAATTTGCTCAGGTTTCCTCCTACCTGGCTGTCTTACCTTATAATTTACTTCTCCCACTCTTTCCAAGACCTCATATGGCCCATGCCATTTAGCAAGGAATTTACTCTCCACGGTGGGAACCAGAACTAGTACCCTATCACCTGGAGAAAAAATTCTGACCCTAGCACCCTTATTATATGTATTCCTCTGTGCTTCTTGAGCTTTCTCCATGTGTTCCCTCACTATGGGTAGGACTGCAGCAATGCGGTCCTGCATCTGGGCAACATGCTCTATTACACTTCTGTAAGGGGTAACCTCGTGTTCCCAAGTCTCTTTGGCTATATCCAGTAAGCCCCTTGGGTGTCGGCCATACAATAGTTCAAACGGGGAGAAGCCTGTGGATGATTGGGGAACTTCCCTAATGGCAAATAACAGGTACGGTAACAAACAATCCCAGTTTTTCCCATCTTTATCAACCGCCCGCCGTAACATGCTCTTTAAGGTTTTATTGAACCTTTCCACTAAACCATCTGTTTGTGGATGATAGACTGAGGTTCTGAGATGCTTGATTTTTAGGAGTTTACATAGCTCTTTCGTTACTTGGGACATAAATGGTGTTCCCTGGTCAGATAGAATCTCTTTAGGAATCCCGACCCGGGAAAACAGAACTACTAACTCTTTTGCTATGTTTTTAGCTGAGGTGCTACGTAGGGGAACTGCCTCCGGATATCGGGTGGCATAATCTAATATTACCAATATATGCTGATGTCCCCTAGCAGACTTTATTAGGGGTCCTACTAGATCCATAGCAATCCGGTCAAATGGTACCTCTATTATGGGAAGGGGTACCAATGGGCTGCGGTACGCCTTGAACGGGGCGGTGATCTGACATTCTGGGCATGAGGAACAATAATTCGTAATTTCTGCCAGAACCCCAGGCCAATAGAAGCTTCGGAGAACCTTTTCTTTTGTCTTTTCCACCCCTAGGTGTCCCCCCAATGGATGACTATGTGCGAGGTGTAATACTACGTTACGGAATGTCCGTGGTACCAACAATTGTTTAGTTGTAACTGATTTCCTTTTATCAACCCGATATACTAGGTCGTTCTCTACCTCGAAGTAGGGGTAAGCAAGTGACCTATCTGGTTGGCCAGGAGTACTATTCTGGTCCCGTATATTTCCCCTTGCTACCGCTAATGTGGGGTCCTCCCACTGGGCCTTCTTAAAACTCCCAGGACTGACCTCTAGGTCAGCGAGGGTCTTATCCGGTTCTGGGGTGGTAAGTGTCTGCTCAACATCTTGATTTGGGGTATTCCCTACCAAAGTAGTGATGGGGAAGGGAATTTTACAGCACTCCTCCTTTTCCCCCTTCTTATTTGGGCCCTCGTCAACCTCCATTTCTGAAAAAGGGAAAGGATTTGTTTCTTCTAATACTTCGTTATGATCCGCTATTGAACTCTGGGCGCTATTCTGAGCGGGGGACCACATTTTTCGAAAATGGGGAAAGTCGGTCCCTATTAACACATCATGTGCCAGTTTGGGTACAATACCCACCTTGAAATCTAAAGAACCAAACTCTGTTTCAAAAAAAACATCAACAGTGGAATATTCATGATTATCCCCATGTATACAACAAATTGCCACTCTTTGTGAACTGTTTCCCTGTTTCTTCTTAATGGGCAAGAGGTATTCGGACACTAGTGTGACCATGCTCCCAGAGTCAAGAAGTGCCCGAACCCTCTTACCATTAACCTTTACAAATGCCCACAGATGGTTATTCAAGGGGTCCTCTGGGCTAGGGTGGCTTTATCCATCGTGAAGGACCATGCGTGAAACCTTTGGGCGCGAACAGCCGTGGTTACGCCGAGGCGGGCGAGGATCTCGAACTTCAATTTTGCATAGACGTTAGCTTCGGCTGGCTCTAGATCAAAGTAAGCCTTCTGGGGTTCGCCGCTTAGGAAGGGTGCGATTAGACCAGCCCACTCAGCTTCTGGCCATCCCTCTCTCTGTGCCGTGCGTTCAAACGTGAGAAGATAGGCTTCCACATCATCCGAGGGTCCCATCTTCTGAAGGTAGTGGCTTGCCCTGGTCATTTTCGGAACTGGGGCTGCCGCTGCCAGTGGAAGGTTACTGATAGTCCCCCTCAGGATCTCGAGTTCCTGCTGTAAGCCCTGAGCGAACCGCTGTTGCTCCTCTCTCAGCAAGCGGTTTGTCTCTTGCTGGTTTGCATTCGCGTTTTGCAGGGCTTCATTCGTCTGTTGCTGGTTTGCATTCGCCTGTTGCTGGTTGGCATTCGCCTGTTGCTGGTTGGCATTAATCTCTTGCTGGGCTATTAGCAGCTGTTGATGGGCTGCATTCGTCTGCTGCTGGTTTGCATTAGTTTCTTGCTGGGCTATTAACAGCTGTTGCTGGGTTTCATTCGCGTCTTTCTGGGCAGCGACATTGCGTACCAGCGCACCCACCACGTCTTCCATCTTGTTTGCAGAGGATGAAAAAAACTTTTTTTTTTTTTTTTCAAAGTTCTTCAACCCGCAGACCCCCTAGTGCTCTGCCCGCATTCTCCACCATATGTGACAAACGGCTTACTCCGGGGCTCCGTCGTTTGTCCGGGACTGTTTAGAACACGGTCTTTTAGGGTAGGTTAAATGATGAGGCGTCACGTACTGTTCCTTTAAACAGGCTATGCCTGGTTTATTCAGTCCCAGGCCCTGAGACTGCCACAGTGCATACAACAGAAAACAGATCAAAACAAAAGCTGCTCACCTGAGCGATAACTTAACTTAGATATCCCTGACTCAGGGTTGGAAGTGGCTTTTCCACTTCCAACATCAAAACATGGTACTTTTGCAGTCTTACACAAATGAACAGAAAGATTGAACCTGTTTGGGGAAGAGGCTTCTCCCCTCTGTAGTTCAGCAGCCTTCCAGCCTCCTGGCTCTTGTGGGGAGACCAGAGCAAACAGGAAATCAGTCTTTCATACCTGATTCCTAATTAGCATGATAGGAGACAGAAATCAGGCAGCAGACAAACTCTGGTCTGGATCTCTCATCCCTCAGTTCCAGCGCTTGCCAAACTGTGGGATGGAGTGTATGTATTATAAGGCTGCACTCCCAGGCCAAACAGGATAGAAACTGTCTAGTATCCTGGGAGCCCTATATACGGAATTTATTACCATCCCCTGGTTTCTGTCACAATATATATATATATACATATATACTTAGTTAAGTTATGGTGGGTAAAAAAAAGTGACAAAACCCCTCAACAGTAGAGCATATAGCAAATGGAAATATTACTGTAAGCTCATTTGCATGTCTTGGACAGGTCTGCAACCCTGCCTTTCACCATTATCACCCAGCACACCCACTGCAGCAAGGTATTCTGGGAAATGACATGTAAATGAGCACACAGTGCCACCTTTTGCTTCAAAACCATATAACATGGTCCCCAGTAAGCTTATGCTTGCTGCATTTCACAGCTTTGAGCACAGCCAGGGTTAAGAGGCATAGCCAGTAAACTCACCCACAGACAGCTGTTTTGCAAAACACACACACACAACACACAAGTTATGGTGAGTGAAAAGGGCAACAAAAAACCTCCACCGGTAGCATATAGCCAATAAAGATTATCACTTGTGAGCACATTCACATGTCTTAGACAGGTCTGCAACCCTGCCTTTCAACCATTATCACCTAGCATACATGGCTCCCACTGCAGCGAGGGATTCAGGGAAATTACATGCAAATGAGCGCACAATGTGTCACCTTTTGCCTGGAATATCCATTCACATGGAGCCCATATAAGCAAATGCAACGCTGTTCACACAGCTTTTAAGCACAGCATGGGACAAGATGCAAAGCAAATCAAACCACTCACAGACATGTTTCAACCTTGATGGGTATCATCAGTGTGAGGTTGGTAATACCGGCTTTGCCATTTTGTCCCATGCTGTGCTTAAAAGCTGCGTGAACAGCGTTGCATTTGCTTATATGGGATATATATATATAATCCCTGAACCTGGTGGTCCCTCGGAGCCGATCTGCGGTACCCCAACAACCTAGGACCCCCTGATTTAAGAGATGCAAGTATTCTGGTTGACTGGCCACAAATACTGGCCAGAATATGGCCGCTGGGTCAGGCTCACTCCGGCAGCCTATAGAAAGCTGCGTCTTTGGGATTTGGTGACCCCCGCAGCCAACACACTGACTAAAGAAACTCAAGTACCGACAAATCCACAGCAGTTGTGGAATTACGGGTCAAATACATAAAAACAACAACAACAACTGGAACTGCTGCTTTAAGAGACGTGGAGGCAGAGGTGGAACTAGTGACCGCAGCGCCCGGTGCAAGTAAAAAAATGGTTTTATCTCCCAGAGCTTTATCTAACGCAGGGGGAGGCAACTCCAGTCCTCAAGGGCCACCAACAGATCAGGTTTTCAGAATATCCCTGCTTCAGCACAGGTGGCTCAATCAGTGGCTCAGTTGAAGCCACATATTGAGCCACCTGTGCACAAGCAGGGACGGATTGAGCCCCCTGTGCTGAAGCAGGGATATCCTGAAAAGCTGACCTGTTGGTAGCCCTTGAGGACTGAAGTTGCCCACCCCTGCTGCAGTTACTGATGTTGCATGAAGTTGGACTAACACAGTGGGGCCCAAGTTCAGCCCTGAAGGGCTAACATCTGACCAGGTTCTTAGAATGCATCTAATTAGGACATACTTCCCCTCAAGTCAGCCTTGATTATCACTAAGGCAACTTGCTTAGGTATACAGTGCCCTGAATGTGTGGTCTTCCTGCGGACTGAACTTCAGCCCCCCTGGACATATACACATTCTTATCTATGATGAAAGACATGACTAGGTACATGAGGAGCCAGAATAGATTATTGCAGTGAGGACGCACGTCTACACTGCGAGTTTGTTCTTTCAATGGATAATGGTCATCTCATTTTGAGAGTTCAATATCCAATGCCTCGCCTCTACAACGGATAGTTTGCACGGTATCTACATTATGGATTGTTGGTACAACAAGACTCGCTGTCCACATTACAAGGGAGGGGGTAGGGAGCCACTTTTTTTTGGGGGGTGGGGAGAAGGGATTGGCCATCTGTCCTTACTTGTAACAAGATCCTTTCTCCTCCTATAGTTCTGAAGAAGGATTACCAATGACCCAAAGCCAAATCTGTTGCAAGGGGCGGGATGAGAAGAGCTGAATCACAAAAGGATACATGTGTCAGGTCGCCCCCTCTTTGCTACAATTTAAAGAGCGCGTTCTGCACCGGACAATCCAGATGTTATGTCTAGGGCTGTGCTTCTGATGGGAATTACAATACTTGTTTAATGATCTGTTTGATCATATCAAAGCACCAATCATTAATCAGTCCACAATTTGCAAGTTATATTTATTTTGTCACCCATGACATGGTTAATTGATAATTACATTCATTAATATGCAGCATTCACAGTATATACAATATAGCAGGCGCTCTCAACTCCAGTCCCCAAGACGCCCCAACAGGTCAGGTCTTTGACTGAGCCACCTGTGCTGAAGCAAGGGCTGATTGAGCCACCTGTGCTGAAGCTGGGATATCCTGAAAACCTGACCTGTTGGGGAGTCTTGAGGACTGGAGTTGAGCATCCCTGCAGTATGGCACATAGCAGAATTTACCAGTATACCTAGATCTGCCCCAAAGAGCTTACATTTTAATCTTAGTGTTTATAGCCCATGGATAAAAAGGGATCAAAATATAAAAGGATAAACATATCAGAAAATGCTTTACTTGAGCAGGTGGTTCAACTTTGCAAAGTGATAAAATATGCAATAAAGTAATACTGTATATCCCTTTCCAGACCTTCAACGCGAAAGTCACCAGCTTGCATCTAGATTTATAATGACGTCTTCCCCATGATGGGTAGAATTAGAGATGTATATTACAACGCCTGCAAATCGACATTACACATAGCAATAACGTGCACATGAAATATCCATTCTGCTTTTGGGAAGAGCGCGGCAAACAATAACATTGGGTTCGTTTACACCTATCGCCCAACACATGTTCTAGGCGATGTGCTTCCAGTAGCAGAATAATACCATACAGGACTAGTCGTATGTTGCTCCTATCCCAGTACATTGTACGGCTTCTTAACGAACTTTGTGTTAAGGTAGCAATCCATGCTGCTTTTTGTTTCTATGTTACCTCAATCTGCAGTCCCCCAACCTCCACAGACCCCCCACCACCTGGTTTCCAAGATAGTTGGGGTTTCAACCAAAGAACAAGTATTATTATACAAAATGGCCAGGTTCAGCCTCACTCCGGCGGCCAATAGAAAGTCACAACAGCCATGGGAGATGATGTAGCGAACTGCTCTATGTGACCCCGTGGCCATATTTATACTTTTTGTGTGTCAAAAACCAGCACTATAAACTGCATATATCAGGGGACCACCTGTCAACTCTGAGGGACCCCCTGGTTCCCTGCCCTATAGATGAAAGCTACAAAGCAGGGTCACAGTGACAATATAGGCTCATTATTTTATTATCACATTAGCTCACAGATTGGCCTGAAGAAGGTCCCAGGAATTATCTCCCACCCGGCAGTACAATAGCGCATTCCTTAATATTATATTGGCATTGCAATAAAGCAAAAGTGTTCTGCTATATACTTTTGATATATCTTCCAACTGCGCCTATTTTTATGCCCTGTACCTAATAAAGAAGAAAATAGTGGCACTGCGGTGGTTTTCAAAATACAAAAAATGTTTAGTAAACAGGGATCAACGTTTCGGTTCACACAAGAATCTTTTGTGTGAACCAAAAATGTTGATACCTGTTTATTAAAACATTTTTTTTTATTTTGAAGACCACCGGTGTGTCACTATTTTCTTCTTTGGAGTTATCGGTGCTTTTTCTATTCATACTGCACTGTTGTTGTGGTGCACCTGTGGCATTTCTCTGTAAGTACCGTGAGTGCACCTTCTTTTGATACTGTACCTAATAAAACCAGGTGTACCTATTGTGCCTATTGGTTCCGTGTGAGAGAGCAGAGAGTTATACTGTGTCCCATTGGTTGATATGCAAAATTTTCACCTAATTACAGCAACTTGAAGGCTGTTGACGGATTTGATAAAGGGTGAGCATGTTATCGGGTAGTTATTATTTTAGGTATTTGTTTATTTTGTACAGACAAATCTGGAAATACAAGTGTTCTAGTCGCGAATGATCTTTGCGTATAATAAATTGTATGTGTTACTGGAAGCTCGCTGGCCTGCAAGCGCCTCTATTTCACATTACAATATCCTGTCAATGTTGCAAGGTCTGCTTTGTGAAATGTAGAAGAGTCAAAATAGAATAAAAGAATTAGTCAGAATGTAATACCGCAGGCCAGCTAAGAACACAACCACATGCACAAGGCCTTAAGACGGGGGTTCTCAAGTCACGACCTCAAGACCCCCCAACAAGTCAGGTTTTCAGGATATCCCTGCTTCAGCACAGGTGGCTTAATCAGTAGCTCAGTCGAATAAGAATTAGGTTCTGACCCTATTTCCTTGGCGATGCTCTGTGGTTGGGTGAATGGTCTGCATTGGTTATGCAGACCAAGACTGTCAAAGACTGAGACACACTGATTGAGCCACCTGCGCTGAAGCAGGGATGTCCTTACAACCTGTTGGGGGGAGGGGGTCTTGAATACTGGAGTTGAAAACCCCTGTCTTAAGAGCTTGTTTACAAAATCATGTGCTGTGTAAGCTCTCCATAGTATTTATATGTTACAACGCCTTACATCTTTGTAATATTGCGTTATTTTTCCATCCCTGT
This sequence comes from Ascaphus truei, assembly GCF_040206685.1. Taxonomy (NCBI): domain Eukaryota; kingdom Metazoa; phylum Chordata; class Amphibia; order Anura; family Ascaphidae; genus Ascaphus; species Ascaphus truei. The sequence continues at coordinate 65,780,497 of NC_134490.1, read as the reverse complement.
AATTCACCTCCGTTTGTACAGTTCGGTGGAATAACGTTACATCTTATAAACAAACAATAATGAGTAAGGTAATTCTAATAGCAATTGCTTTGCATATTTACCCAAATCCTGACTGTAAAAAGAACAAATGCAATAGAAATGCAGAAGGCAGAGGCCTATATTTCCTAACCAGTGCTATTGCATAACACACCTTCCAGCTCAAACAAGTGAATGGGCCATGCAGTGTCTTATGGCATAGCACTGTTTAGTAAATATGGCCCGGGATCCTTTTGTCAGCACTAAACGTAGCAGCGATTCCATGCATGCACAGATTAGGGCCCGGCTGTTAGACAGCGCACGGTGCTGACATTCGATTTGAACAGATCCTAGAAACAAAACCAGTTTTCATTTGATATAAATCACCATAAACACAACATTGCACCTGTAATGCCCGAGATGTAATGCAATCCTCACTGGCAGAGGAGTTAATGCCCCCTCCAACCCCTCTTAAAAAATGTAAAAATATTACCTCATGCCTTTGACTTTCTTACCTGCTAACTCAAAGTCTTCTGCCATTTGTTAAAGGGTTTTTGTGGCAATCTCTTTGGCTTCTCACTAATGATAATGATCACTTCTTAGTCTAATTCCCTCTCCCCTTTTCGCTCTTCTCTCCCCATGCAGAAGAGATCATACTAAATATGTGACAGCTCATGTCATCCCCGCCTTCTGTGCCCCGTCTGTCGCCCCCTCTACACACACCCAACCCTCTACCACAGGAAACCATATCCTCAACCTGAGGGAGAGCTGATAACACCCTCCCACCCCCCTTTGCAGGCTTCCAGCCTCACCATAACCAGCATGTGGAGGCGGTGGGGGAGGGGGATAGCTCCCCTGAGACCATGTCAGCAACCCACATTAGCATCATTGATGATAAGAGCTTCAGAAAGAAGTCCTCCCCCCTCGCAGGCTGTGTCCGAAGCCCAGATCCATTCATAGATGCACTTATTATACCAATAGTTTGGGGGTCGTTTGCAAAGTTACAGGAGCTGGTGATACTGCAACGTCTTATTCAATATGCTGTGAAGTCATTTACCCGTGCTCGGGAAGAGTGTAGTCCATTCATTTGACTGGAGCTGAGCTCTTCTGCAGCGCTGGGAAGTACGTTAGCAGCATATTAAATAGGGGGTCATGCACCTCATTATTACTTCCCAAGTTACACCCTGTTAATAGGGCAGTCACTCCTAGCCGTGGCATAACTACACCTTAAGGGGCCCCCGGACAACGTCCCGACGTCATATGTCGTCGCATTGCCATTGCAACGTGTCACCATGTGACGTCACGTCACAGGAGGCTGTGACATCAGGGAGGAGGGCAGCTCTGTTACAGAGGCCCCGCTCTCTCTCTTCCCCGCAATCCGTTTCATTTCTGTGGAGAAGAGTGCGGGGGACTCTGTTTCCGCTTGGGCAGGTCATCAAGAGTCAGGAGGGAGAGTCCCAACTCTTTTCACCCCCCCCCCCCCCCTGAACTGGGCCCCACGGTCGTGTTACGCCACTGCCTCCTAGGACAAAAGTGAACTAAGGGCAGTGGCATGTTTATTAGGTTAAATTGAACCAATTTAAAGCGGAAATCGAAGCGCCTTTTTTTTTTAACATTTATTTATTACATAGGATTGAAGCAGGGGGTCTACTGAGCTTAACCCCATTCATTTCAGTTCTGGAGACCCCCTGCTTCCGGAGATACTCACCTCCGTAGGGGGTGCCGATAGCCGTTCCGGATGAGCTGCAGGCCAATAAGAAGATGTGACGTCATTAGGGTCGGCTTCCTATTGGCCCGCGTGACGCAGGAGCTTTAAATTTGAAACTCCAGCTAGCTCAGCCGGAGCCTGATCAACCCCTCTTCACATCATCCCAGCTCATTCTGGTATTACTGCAAGCAAAACCACAGTCCCCAAAATAATGTCCGGTTCTTCATTGTTCAGAACTGCTCACACTCTTAATAGGTGTTCAACCAACTAACGACTTCTTTCAAGGTGTTACCAACGCTCTGTAGTGAGCAGCATGTGGGCTGCCAGATTAATAATGCCATTTTATGCATGTAGGTGTAGAGAAATAGAACTGACTCATTCAGCCTAAGGCTGCAACATCCCTTCTCAGAATGTCAGCCATTGTCTGTTACCAGGGTATGAATATTTTGAAGGCCTCACTTTGTGCATGAAAGTTCCTTGGAGTGCTACAGGAGCGGTGAGCTTTTAAGGAAACAATCCCCTTTGCTCCAGAGATTTTCTTTGGACATTGATTTAATATAGGCTGAGCAGAGCGAGGTCTTCCGGAGCAAAACCACTGAGTTGGTAAAAAAAGCGAGAACTCCACCGGTTCAGACACAACTTGCCCACTATTTCCTGTTGCAGAGGGAAAACAAGATGACAGGCAATGACATCCTCGCTGCTAAACCAATCAGTGAAGGGGAACGGTGCAATGATGCCAATTCCTGTCACTTATTGGCTGCTGCAAACTGGTACCCACTTTTGGGCACTACCACTTTCCCTGTGAATATTCCCTAACGCAGGGGGTCTCCGGTGATGAGACGCTGATGATTTTGCTGCATGGAACCCCCTAGTTAAATCAGCAATCCAGGTTGCATTTCTTGCTTTTTTTTGTTCAAAGATTGAAGCAGCGGTTCTTCGGAGATGAAACCCATTAATTTATGGGGTACCCCTGCTTCCAGAGTTACTTACCTCCGTAGGGAATGCCGGTATCTCTGTGAAGTTTAAATGTCCAGGTCGCTGGCCAATAGGAAGCTGCACCGGATGACGTCACAGCTTCCTATTTGGCCTATGGGAGATTTAAACAACGCTGTTATTTATGTATTAAATGTTTTACCAGGAAGTAATACACTGAGAGTTACCTCTCGTTTTTAAGTATGTCCTGGGCACAGAGTTATGTTAGACACACGAAATCCCTGGCTGCAGAGCTACCGGCACCCTCTACGGAGGTATCTCAGGAAACAATGGCTCCCCAGAGCTGAAATAAATGGGGTTCAGCCCCTGCTTCAATCCTATCACAAACCAAAACAAAAACAAGCAAATGTAACCTGAATTGCTGCTTTAAGGTTGGTAAAAAAAATAAAACATTATTACAAGGGAGTACCTGCCTCAAACAGCCTAAAGCAGCAGTTCCCCCTCTGTCTTTCCCCACCCTCCTTTTTTTTACCAGGATGAAGAACCGTGGGGCTGCTCTGGGGACCCCCTGCTGCCCGAGACATGTACTAGTGAAGGTAGTGTCGGTACTTCCTGGTGTTTAAACCCCCTGCATCACGCAGGGCAATAGGAAGCCGCAATGGATGATGTCACAGCTTCCTATTGCCCTGCGATTTAAACTGCCATTTTTGTCTCCCCTAGAGGGCACGGCGGGTGCTACCTTCACCTTGTGTATGATTATTTTTTTACATAGGATTGAAGCAGGGGGTCTCTGGAGCTGAACCCCATTAATTTCAACTCCGGGGTCCCACTCCTTCCAGACATACTTACCTCCGAAGCTTTGCAGAGCGGCCATTACGTGACTCCTGCTAGCCGAGCGGGACTTCACCCCCTACGGAGGTAATTGTCTCTGGAAGCAGGGGGTCCCCGAAGCTGAAATTAATGGGGTTCAGCTCCGGGAGACTCCCCTGCTTCAATACAATGTTAAAAAGTAAAACCTTTGCACACAAAAAAATAAATAAAAATCACACGCTTGCATTGTCTCTTTAAAAACGAATGGGTCATTTGTTAAAGTCTCCCGCTGCACACCTGGGGAGAAAAGGCTGCCCGGTATTTATCAGGGAAACGCAATCCCACGGAAACCAACTGGATTTTGTTCCTTTGATAAATCTGAATTTTTACACCAGTTTTGCAGCCAACAAACCTTGATAAATGGCTTCCTTCGTGATGCATTGGAGTCTCAAGAGGCAGGAGAAGAAAGTGCATTAGTTCATACAACATGGGTTAAAAGGTCAAGAGAAAGCCCCTCAAGAGGGATACGTCCTTGACATGCTTTGTCACCATATATATCTTAAAATAATCCAGGAAAAGTTCTACAGAACAGCAACGTTTCCATAAAGCTTTTTTTTTTTTATTAGCTTACAATTTATTTCTGAGGCGTTTCTTTATTCTTCTGATAAATTATAATATCTATTTTTAGTCCAAATTAAAAAAAAAAAGGTATCACCCAGTACTGAAGTAACTGTCATTTACTCTGACAGGACTAACACGACTATTTGTATTTAATATATTCTTTGGCACTTTATACTATCTGTATTGTTGTACTGTATATTAGACACTATTTACAGGCATGGTTACACCTACAATAATATATATATATATTTTAGCATAGGTGGGAAGCAGATAGTCCCTGGAGCTGAAATTAATGTGAATCCCCTGCTTCCCACCTATGCTAAAAAAAAAGTTGGGGGGGGGGGGTTGAGCCATTCCCTTTGGAATACTCCCTTAAAGCTGCAGACCAAGCAATATCCTACGTGTTTTTATTTTTAATAAATCAGTTCAGTACTATGAGAAAATACTGGTAATTCAGAGTTGTTTTTAAAAAAAAATGCTACATTTTTAATGTATTATAATGTAACAAGCTTTTTTTTATTCTATTGCAACCATTTGCAAAGTCACATCCCCTTCCTCTTCTGAAACAGGCTCTGGCACACCCCTTTTTGAGCCCTGCCCTCTCTCTAGCAGTGCACCAATTGTATCTAGAGACAGCCTGGTCACATGATCTTCCCCACAGAACTTTGCATCTTTGGTCCTCTTCTGCTGCACAGCCATTTAGTGAACCCCCGAGCCAAATCTTCGCCGATCCATCACAGGAGAACGGATCGATCTGCAACTTAGCGAACTACTTATCATTGTGTGGATTGTATTGATGCAGATATTAAAGGGGGAAAAACAAAACGACAGCTTGGACTGCTGCTTTAGAAATACGTGGCCCAGGGCTAATGTTGCAGCCTTTCAAGCAGATGAGCCAGTGTCACCACCTAGAGGCCTTGGCCAAATTATTTTATGTATCCTGTGCATGCAAAAAATCAGATGGGAAACCGTACCGAGGCGGTGACGCGTTCCCTACAATTCTGTACGAGACAAAAATATCATGACACAGGCACCAGATGTGAAAATAAACATGAGGAGGAATCACATGCTCCAAAAAAAAACTTTGCTTCTTAAGAGTTTTGGAACGCATAAAAAAACACCAGCAAATAGCTTTAGATTGGACCAGTATGAAAAGAAAAGCGATGTGGAAGGTAGGAAAAGAATGAAGAAGACCAATGTTATTTACATACAGGATTATCCCTTCACTGTGTTGCTGGCTCTGTCTGGCAGCGGAAGGGTTAAGTGATTTTTATCACTACTTTTCAAATCTCGCTATTTATTTGTAGGAACAACTCGTTGCTTTTTTTTTTTTTTTACCCCTTTAGCAGAGCAAGGGTTAATGATCAGAATCCCAGCGAGACAAATGATGTGCAGATAGATTTTGACGCTGTGATTTTAAACATCTTGACAATCAATAACATTAAATGTCTACCACTAGAGGACAGCATAATCCTCATTAAAAATATAACACGCATTTTCCGAGTGCAGTCTTCTAACAAAACAACCTAAATGGGTCTCTTGCTGCTGTCATCGCTCAGCCAATCTGCGTATGTACAGGCCAAACACGTATACAAATGCACACATGATAACACCATGTATTCCAAATCAAGGGGATAAATGAAAAACTCAATGCATATTTAGTCCAGGTATGTCAACTCTCTCTGATTTTCTGTGAGTCTCACTGATTTGGAGTCAGTCACACTGATTTTTATCATCAATAGTATGACAGTCTTAAGTGGAGTCTCAATGACAGAAGGCTTTCCATTAAAATGCCCTTTCTTTTCGTCAAGAACATCAAATTCTCACCAATTTGGTTTATCGGATGTTAAGCTAAGTGTCACTAGCTTTCCGGGACGCCAACCACACGATCCCTTGAGGTGGCCATCATAGGGTCGTAACTGCCCACGCTGATGTGAATGAAAGTGAAACGGGTTCCACGTCCATTCTGATTGCAATCACCGCTCCAGCCTCCATCTCACCCTACAAAACGAGCAAAGATAGCATGATGCTCCTGGGACATCATAAGAGCCCTTGGCGTGCCAACCCTCATAACATACAGGGAATATAAAGTAGCGTGAGGGTTAACATTTCTGATATTTGTAGTAAGTAACCCCCATTGTTGTTACCAGATTTTCCTCCAATTCTGGATTAAAACTACTCCCAGAACCCAAACTTTTCAATTCTGTTGCAAAATTGGAGGTTTGTTTCACAATGAAGGAAGTGAAGTTGAACATTTGTTCTGCTTATGCATGGATGTTTTCTACCCCTAATTCCCAGTTTTAGACAGTTGCTTGGATACCTGCATACAGGTGTTAGACCAGGGGAACAGCCTTCTGCAGTCTCCTGAGTACCTGTCTAGATACAAACTATGCACCTGTTCATTATCCCAGGTAATCATTAGCAGACGTCTTTCAGTTATGGCAATCAGAAGAGAATACTGGAATGGAAGTTCTCCCCAAACAAACAAACAAACAAACAAAATGATCTGAGAACTCTTTTTACAACAAAACCTTGTTAGGTGGCAGATACAATTATATTGTGATGTAATGTTTAAATAAATACAAAACCATATACTCACCAATAATTTCATTTCTCCTGGTAAGTCCATGGCAGCACATGATATGCACCCACAAGGATGCCCACTACCTAGATCTGGTTTTCACTAAAAACTTCTCTCTCTCCGATTTCCCCTTTTCCTATCTCTGACCATCACCTCATCTCATTCTCTCTATCTCACTTCTCCCCTTCTCCACCTCAGTTCTGCAGAAACCTGCGCTCTATTAACTTACCAGACTTTGAGTCCACTGTACGCTCCTCTCTCAGTTCTGCTACAGATCCTGACAACCTGGTCAGGAACTATAACTCTGCCTTATCCTCCTCTCTTGATCTACATGCCCCGCTTTCTCTCTGCCGTCCTCGCCCTTCTAGACCCTGGCTAAATTCCCACACACGCATGCTGCGTTCCTCCACTCGTTCCTCTGAACGCCTCTGGAGGAAATCTCATACGCTCGCAGACTTCACTACAAATTTATGCTATCCTGTTTCAACTCTGCCCTCTCGCAAGCTAAACAAGCCTACTTCTCTTCTCTAATCAACACACACAAATCTAACCCACACCAATTCTTCTCTGTCTTTGAGACTCTACTCAAACCACCCTCAGCTGCCTCTTCTTCCTCCACCTCAGCCATGAGACTGCAGAGACCAGCGCATCATCATTCCGGAGTACGTCTCCCTGTTGAAGCATCATAGCGCAGTCATGTCATTGTGTCATCGCGCATCACGTGGGACGCAAGGCAGAGCGTCCAGAGGGACTCGTGAGCAGCGCGGTCTGAAAGATGCAGCAGGACAGCCAGATCTAGCACGGCAGACCGGAGGAACAGCACGGTCTATGAAGAGCAATCAAGGGAGCCACACATAGCTCGGTAGCAGAGGCTCCAACGATCCGAGTCGGGAGGGTCCAGATAAGTATCAGGCTTCCTCAATGCGCTTTTTACTTGTACAGTACTTTTGTGAGTATGATTCCAGTCTGTTTTATGTTTTATAAAGTTTTTATTACGTTATTGCACCATATATGTTCTCTTTTTTTCTACATGTATGGTTGTTTGAATCATCATCAAGCATACGCCAGGAAGGGAGAGTTAGGTATTCCAGCATTATATTCACTTGCATGAATACTGGTGCTACTAAAGGTTCACTCTATGCAGTTTGTCCTATCTGCTAACAACATAGTCCTGAATACACTGTTCATTGTCTTATTATCACTACACTGTGTGGGAAAAAGTTGGTCACATTTATCTATTTGAAGATAGGTTTTCAATATAAGGTGTTTTATATTATTAAGTAAATATGTATGTATCACACAGACACATTTCTTGTCATTTCTTCACATGTTGTGACAAGGTGATGGTGAAAAAACAGGCGCTAATAGAATACTAGTGCTCACTAATAATTAAGTGAAAAAATAATACACATATAATGGTATAAAAGCTTAAAGTGACTAAAAAGTGTGCAACCACAGGCTAAAAAATATAATAAAGGGTGTAACCCCCTGCTCAAACCCTCTGGAAGGGACTGTCTTGAGTGGTCCCAGATGATCGATACAAATTCTCACAACCCAGGGGGAGCATGTAGGAAAAAACAACAGAGAAAACACAAAGTGCAGACAATAGGATTCAATATTGAAGCGTGTATTTAGACTTGGCTCTTATGTGCAGCCTACTCACAAGATGGTAGTAGGGTAAAGGCAATAACAGGATGAGTGGAATGTGTGGAGTCCTCTGGACGCAGACAGGATGCAACTCAGGCTCAGAAGTCAGGTGCAAAGGTGCATGGAGAAATAAAGAGAAACCTCCATGGTGCAGGTCAATGGTACAAAAGGTAACTTTATAGAAATGCTAAAAATGCGCACTTACAATATAAAAATGTAAAATAAACATTTATCACTTAAAAGTGAATGAGGAGTGTTATGGTTGTTGCCGCAGCTCACTGCACCGCCGACGCCTCGTGATTCCTGTGTAGTAGGCTTTCTGTGGTCCCCTCTCCACCGCAATGTATGGGGATCACCTCCAGCACTCTCTCCGATGCGATACGTCACTTCCGGTGTACACAATGACCTCCGTCGCGTCACTCCCGGTGCGGCTCGAGATTGACAGCTTGCAGCACCAATCCTCACACTTCCTGGGCGGGTCCTCTCAGGAGTACCTCAGGATGTATTTCTATGCTTCCACAGTTTATATTTATGTGTTATTGATTTTTTTTTTAATTTTCTTGGTCTTTTTTATTGCATTTTTACCTGTTTATTATCTCTTTGTGGATCTCTTGCCTCTGAGCATTACGCCCCTTTCCTGTGTTTCATTTTCACAGGGGATTTGTGTCCTGGGGGTTTCTTTTTACCTGGGCACAGGTAGGCGGTACTTTTGAAGGTGTTGACCATATAAGAGTTTGTTTGAGACCATTGAAACTACTCTTTGATAAAGCGCACCATGCGAGAAACGCGTTAGAGGTTTCTCTTTTAAATAGTGGTCTGACTACAGGGTCTGCAACTGAATCTTTGCCTTATTTCCAGAAGGGGAGGAAGGGGGTTAGATATAAAAGAAAAAAGGAAAGAAAAAATAGTAGAGCCCAGCAAATTAACTCTCCTGTCTGTTTTCCTCCCAGTACCTCCAACACAGTGTTTTCTGCGCATTGTTTTATATCCTTGTGAGCAAAGATTTCCTGCACTCCTCGGGGTTCCGCTTTTCGCCGCGTAGCAACATCATCATCTGCGCGTCCTTGTGCTGATACGGACGGAAGCGGCCTAGAGAGGTTAAGGGATCGCCATGCCCCACGTGCACACGTCTATCACGTGGTCTGTGGTATGGGCCAGGCCTGAGGGGGAAGACTGCCTTACTGGAGTCGGGCTTCCATGAAGGAAAAAATAAAAAGGGCTGCATCACCTCGCCGTGGAATCCAGTGGGGGTCAGCCTAAACGGTAAGCGCTGGGTCTTGTGAGTCCCAAGGGCACCTGGTTGAACTGCATGGAGGAAGGAAATCCCACCCCCTGTACCCAGATGAAGGCTCCAGTGAGTGGGGACTAAGCCTGGCCTCATAAGGGAATAATGGCTCCTGGGTGGGGGTAGGACGGCATGGCGGCTGCCCGTGGTTGAATGCCCGTACCAGAAGACACAGAGAGCAACTGATAGCAGCTCTGTTGTAGAAAACAATATGATGATCCCCCTTCAGTGCAAGAGATAGACAACTGACCCGAGGTGGCATAGGAGGAACTTGTAAGGCCTCAAACAGACCAGAAGTCTGAACCCTACCTTCAGATGGAAGGAGCACACAGTATCCCTTTTGTCATGCGCTGACATGGAGGGACAGGAGAGAAATATCACATATATATATATATATATATATATATATATATATATACATACTATATATATATATATATACATACAGTGTTCGACAAACCTATACATTTGCTCGCCCTGGGCGAGTGGATTTAACCCCCGGGCGAGTAAATATTGGCCCAAGCAGCACACGTTTGGTACTAGGTGGCGAGTAGATTTTTTTGTGTGGCGAGTAGATTTTTTGGTGATTTGTCAACCACTGTATATATATATATATATATTGTGAGGGACTGAAGGGTTAACTCCCTCACTATGAGGCAGGCAGACCAAACCATTGATGTATACTGTGCTAGGATGTGGACAATTAACTCCAGAGCTGGGCTTTAAAAGGCAGGAAGTGGCTCCCTGTCAGTGCTACCTGTTCCAGAACCTGCAGAGACAGGTCAGGAAGCTGTGAGACAGCCCAGAAGCATGTACATGGGAGCTGCAGGACTCTGCAGCCGTGAACGAGGTGAGCTAGAAGAAAGTCAAGCTGCCAACCGGATGTGCCTGGCACAGGAGATGGACTTACACCAGGAGCCTAATGTAAGGATAATTTAGTCTGGTTGTGTTGCACTGCCTGCGATTCAGCTATCCCTGAGTTTTGTTTAACCGGTAAGCGAGGTAGTCATCCAGGATAGTTATGGGTAAGATGGGTACTGTGTAGTTAGTTCTCAGAGAGGAGCTAGGCATTTTGTTTGATTGTTGCTTTGTTTTATACCTTTAAGAATAAACCTGCTAACAGATCCTTATGCTTTCTGCCTTTAAATGTGAGAGCAAAGATCCTGCAACGTCTGCATGGCATATTATTGCCTGTCCCTATGATCACACCACACAATATAACATTATAAGTTGAAAATAAATACTACACTTTGGTGCCATAATGAAATGTAAGACACTAGTTTGGGGAAATTAGTCATTCAAATTAGTTTCTTTTTTCTAGTCCAGACCTGGGGGTGATATTTACCAGCCAAAATGTGGAGAAATCTGATTGCATGATAATAGGTGAATTTGTACTCCTCCTATTGTAAAGTATTACCAATATCACATGGTAACGGCAAACAGGACAGATCTGGTGCAAACATCGTGAAACATCGGCACTTAAACAATACAGTCAGTGGTATTTGTATAGAGACAGTTGGTGTCTGAACCCTAAAGTCAATTTTACATTTAGTAATCCAGCTTTAAAGAATGAACTGTGGCAAAGAAGCATGGAGCTCTCATCGTCAATATTCCTGCCCCATTCCTAATCATTTTATGATGGAGAAATTCTTGGATATTGAACGTTCTTACTATCATATCATATGCTTTCAATGGAAACACAAGTTTACTTTCTGCGGTTGGGCATTTGATGCGAACTTTAAAAATGTATCATCATGCAGACAGATTGTCCCTCTTCCCTGAATGTGGGAAAAGGGATTGAATAAAAATTAAAAAAAAGACATGGTGGATTGCTAAAAATATAGCATGCCATAACGCTATATATTTATATACACTGCATGTGTGTGTGTGTATATATATATATATATATATATATATATATATATATATATATATATATATATATATATATATATATATATATGTGTGTTTGTTTTTAACCTCTCCTTTTAAAACAACAGCTATATTTCATGCAAGTGAAGTTCTCACGGTACAGATGTAGCCCAATTCTCCCCCCAAGGCCTCCTTAGCTGCTTTGTTCTGTACAGTGTGGACACATTTTGGCGCGGACAGCGATTACCGTGGTCATTTTACCCCTGCAATCCTTGGCAGTGTGCAGCGCCCATGTAAGCAGTAACAAAGGACTTTTGTTCCCTTTTCTTATTAAAGAGTTAGGATCCCTTAAAGTCCTCGAGACCACTGATTCTAAACAGGAGATAGTCTAACAATAAGTGAGACTCGCTCTTAAAAAGAGTGTAAATGGACACGCCTGTCACATAAAGCCCAGGAGCCCTGTGGGATCTTTATCTTCCAGCAAGTCATATCCCTTCGTCACTGTTCACTTTCTGTCTTATTATCACGGCCTCTTTTTTCCATCAGTCTTTTGATTTCTTTTATCCTTTTCATTTTGGTAGAGAGGAGAAATCGGGCAGTTACAGGGACGGCTATAAATCTGCCCACCTTTGTTATTTTGTTGCCCACTGTTATTTTATTGTATCTAGTTTGTAACCACTACCAGCTTCACAATACAGAATCAATAACCAAGCTCGAACGGAGGAGTCCAAAAGGATGAAATAGCTACCTTTGAGTTTCTGATTCTATACTTCCTTTTCCCAGTTGTGCTGTGCAAGCGGTGTAGTGCAGCAGACTGAAGTATGAAGGAAACACAAGTATCTAATAGAGAGGTATATAAACAGTGACCTACTGTGTGCTCATGTTCATGCCATTACCCAGAATCGTTGACTGCAGTGTGACATATGATAATAGGGAGAATGAGGCAGGTTTTGAGGACCCGTGGAAGATAAACATACATACCCGTATGTACATAAAAAGGGGGAAAGGGTAAGCAAGGAAATGGGCACTGTGGATTGATCTTCAAAAATGTATTTTAGTTTAAAAAAAAAAAACCCACACCTTTCTCAAGGACATGACATTAGAGCAGGGGTCCTCAATTCCTGTCCTCAAGACCCGAAAACAGGTCAGGTTTTCAGGATATCCCAGCTTCAGCACGGGTGGCTCAATCAGTCCCTACTTCAGCACAGGTGGCTCAATCAATCCCTGCTTCAGCACAGGTGGCTCAATAAGGGACTCAGTCTTCGACTATAAACCTGACCTGTTGGGAGGGTCTTGAGGACTGGGGTTTAAAGCCCCTTGCATTAGCGATTAAAGAGTGAGTGCTCCAATACATCATGTAGATGCAGTCATGTTTTTTGTATTTGTAAAACTCGATTTATAGTTCTTGGCACAAATGCATTCTCAGGTGATATAAACAACACTACATGACAGATTTAATAGTCCATGACTATTGTACCCTTTTATCCCAAACACATGTGAACAGGATGCTTTCTCCTTGCATGGCATCTGTAATGTTTATATCCAATGCCTCACATACACAAAGCTTAGTCTCATTTAGCGAGATTACAAAAATACCTTGGTGCGGAGGCTTTGTATTTCACTGGATATTAGGTCACCACTCATATCCAACATAAAATTCATAGAGCATTTTTTTTGGTCCTCTTTCTTCCCATCACTCCATCTAACTGGCTACTTCTAATTCACTTGGGAACAGCTATAGGGAAATAGCACAGCCTCCAAAGGACAAACCGCAAGATCCTTTGCAAAAATGAATGGAGACGATAAGATGTGAAGCAGCAGAGCCATGCAACTGTCTGCATATTGCTGTGCAGATGTGCAGTTAGCACTGCTGACGACATACACATCTGTGCCAGGAGAAACATAGATTGACAACTTTATCTTGGCTGGAAGGGATAGGGTTAGTAAACCTTGATTGTATACATTATACACCCCAATAAATTTCCCCCTTGAATCCACAATATATTATTTCATTATCAGAAGAGAAAAAGCTCAGAGAACCGCCTTCCTTGTGGCGATGCCTTTACCCTTCATTCACTAGGAACTATGCTGCAGGTTACTCTGGCAGTGAAGCGGTTAAAATAATAGTGTAGGCTGATACTAGTGATGGGCGAGCTACAGATGCTTAATTCCGATTTACCCCCTACTGAAACCTCTGCAGTAAATAGTGCAGAACATCTGGCTGTGGCGAACACAGCCTCATCAATTCCTGAATCTATTCCATTTCAGCTCACAGATTGTGGAGCTGCAGAACGCACAACAGATTGCTGCTTTCCTTCCCCGCATTTTTGTTGTTGTTGGTCAGCCTGCTGTTTAAAATGGGGCAGTAGTTAATTCTTAACTCTCTCTCCCTCGTGTCACATGCCCAATGCATGTGAGCAGTGAGACGCTGAACCTCTGCAGCGCTCAGCTTGGCCAACCGGGGAATTCAGGATCCAGCAGACACATGTACACACACACACACATTCACAAAGGAGCTTCACAAACACATCCATATGCTCGCACTGTGCTGGCTGTGCCCATGGTGACAAGGCTGCTCTGAAGGATTCATTCAAATACAGATATGCCGTGTGCATACTAAACATGTACTCCTGGCAAAAAACAAAAACCCCACATTTAAAATAAATATAAATACTAGATTCGCAGAATTTCACGAGCAAGCAAAATCATTGCCCGTAACTTGCTCCGCCACTGTAAATGAAGATTCTGCATTGATTAATATTCAATACACTTGCAGATCAACAAAGATCCTTGTATTATACAAATATATCCTATAAAGATATTGCCAGACTAACATTCCCCGCAGATACCTCCCAATACAGAGGCATGCCTCACCAACTTCCATAGGATTCAATGGTAATGTTGCAGCAGAATGACTGGGCATGCCTAACAAATAAAGGAAGGTTAATGTGGCCACATGTGTACATAGGCTGCGGTGAGGTTGGCCCAGACTTGGTGTAGTAGTAAAGGTGCGGCTCTCCTATATGCACATGTGGGCAGCACTCAACGCTTTAAGATGACGGCCATCCTTATTATCCGTAGAAGCTGCCATTCAATACAGGCAGTCCTCGGTTATCCGACACAATGCGTTACTCAAAATGGCGTCGGCTAGCGAGGCGTCGTAAAGCGAATCACGTTTTCCCATAGGAACACTGTTTAAATGAAAGGTTCCGTTCCTGAAGTCATTTTTAACACTAAAATACACCATATTTTTTCGCAGGCTATAAGATATGCAGCACACACAAATTATGATGGAAAAGATTCCATTTATTGAATCCAGAAATGTATAATTAAACTGTTAGGCATGTTTAAGGGCCTAAATACACCACTAAACCTTCCCACAGACTGATCTGGATGATTTCCCTGACTGCAGCCTTCTGATTGACATAATATTGCAACTTTGCAAAGCGTCGTAAGATCGTCGGATAAAACATTTTGGCGTCGTAAAACTGCCCATAGGGATGCATTGGACAGCGTCGGATAAGCCATTCGTCGTATAACGAGGACTTACTGTAGACGGCTTCATTAATGTCTCTCTAGTATAAAAATGTAAAGATCTTTTACGGTGGAGAAGTAGCTTAGTGATAACATCCCTGCCACTGGCGTAGTTAAATCCCAGTGCCAGCTTTGTGTGGGTTTCAATCCCTGTGTCAACTTGTTGTGACCTTGTGCAAGTTACGAACTCTCCCTGCTGTTCGGGTACAAATAATTAGTTTGTAAGCGCTATGGGGCATGGACTTGTGCCTAAACAAAATGATCTCCACAGCACTGCATACACAACAGAAATGAATTGCAATATATTATTAGTGAGGGACATTATATGGTCATCGTTTATTTTGTGTGAAACATGGCCTTCCTTATAGTAACAGTTCCTCTCTCTCCCAGCCTTTGCAGGGGATGGGCAGACCATGGCGTTCAAGAATGTTTTCTGCGTCTCCTCTTTCTAAGTGAGCTAATTTTAAATCCTGAAAACCTGACTGGACAGCTGTGACCATCCAACCAAGAAAGCAACAAATCCATTTGTTATCCTCTCCTCAGGAGAATCAACTAGGAAAGAAACATCTTACACTTGACATAGATCCCACATAGTAACAATTGCGTAGCTGTGCTAGTGCCTGATGTTGGCCCTTCCTGCTGAGCCGAGACACAAATACAAAAATGTGCATCCTTGATTTCATTGTAATAAGAAAATGTATCATCTGCAATTAAAAATTAAGACGTCATTCCGGTATAACGGCATCACCTTTTAACTTCATCAGCCCCTTAGCTGCGGCGTACTTTGCATATATTGGATAACAACCCTTGACTACATTTAATGGACCCTTCCAAAATGTTTGATCCTCATTAGTGCAAAAAGTTCCATCTTTTTTACGGCGTGCTTGAGATCTAAAGCAAGATTTTTCAACAGGGACTCTGAAAATGCTGAATTTTTCCTCAGGTTCAGTTTTGCACCCATGGTAACATCACCAAAATCCTGCAGACCACCTCCATGTCAGAGGACCAAACAGAAGTACACCGGAGGGCTCGCCTCTCCGTGGAAGGGGAGGTTACGCAAGTCTTCCTAGTTCCAGGCTGTCATGTAAACAACCTGATCCAGAGGAACACTGAAGATTATTTCAAAGTACTTACTCTTGTCTGCTTCTAAAAAGAAGGTGCCCAGCACCACAATTCAACTCATTAAAGGTGTCAAATGAAACCAGATGACCCTGTGAATGGTCCCCACAAATTCAGCTTGTTCTGTAAACTCTTGGCTGCCACGGAGTGCTGCTTAGTAATGTGCTGCACAATCCTGTGTCGGCCGTAAGGACTATTTGAGTATTTTCTGGCCTGTTTCTATAACCCAGCCATCCAGGAATAGATAAACAAATGAGCTACTGTATCCACCCCAAGGCATGAAGGTATCTATTTTGTATACTCTGAAGCCGCTTCTCAGTGCTTGAGAAGAGTTAAAGTCTAATCAAGTCAATAGGATTAAAAACCTCTCCAGCATGGTGAAGACTACTTCATAGTACACTGAACGAGGGACTAAGAAATTCACCTCCCAGTGCAGTGCATACAATTCAATGTGAAATACTAACTCAAGCAAGTATTGTTTTCCTTTTTTTGCCTTTAAAGTAGCAGCACAGACTGCCGTTTTTTCCCCCTTTAATCTGTGCATCAATACAATCCTCACAATGATAAGTAATTAGCTAAATTGCCGATCGATCCGTTCTCCTGTGATTGATGAGTGAAGATTTGGCTCGGGGTTTCACTAAATGGCTGTCAGTGCAGCAGATGAGGACCAAAGAAGCAAAGTTCTGTGGGGAAGATCATGTGACCAGGCAGTCACTAGATACAATTGGTGAACTGCTAGAGAGATGGCGTGTGCCAGAGCCTATTTCCGAAGAAGAAGGGGATGTGACTTTGTAAATGGTTCCTATAGAAACAAAAAATGCTTGTTACATTATAATACAAATGTCAGAGTTTAAAAAAAAATGCTACAAGTATTTTCTCATAGTACAGAACGGATTTTTTTTTTTTTTAAACATGTAGGATATTGCTTGGTCTGCAGCTTAAATCTTCCACGATAACAACAAAAGTGCTTAGATTTGTCCTATGTGAAGTCGCAGCATTTTCTTGGCTGCATAAAAAAACTTGCTAAATAAAGAGAACTGTGAAGAACAGAGCACATACATTTGACATATAATGCCACATGTATTTCATTTTTCTTCCCCTTTTTGCAGGAGGTTCTCTTGTTTCAGACGCGCTGTATGTTAGTTGTGCTTTGATAAAAGGAAACTCCCCATTATGATGACATTTTTCCATGGCAGGAAAGAGTGAAACAACTCAGCAACTTCGGCCTTAAGCAAATAAAATGTATTTACCACACACTGATTAAGTTAGGGGGAGCCCGGAACATTTCGCTATACTTAATAACATTTCATGGAGATTTTATTCAGCAAAATGAATTTGAATCTCAAAAAAAAATAAAAGTTACCATGTGTTTAAGATGCAACATATTATAAGCCCTGTACAGTGTTCTAATAACTGAAGATATACTTAATAGCGTTTAATATATAGGCCCGAAGGCCTATGCATAGCATACCCAAGGCAACATATACAGTAGAACAAGGGTGCTCAACTGCAGTCCCCAAGTTCCCCCAACAGGTCAGGTTTTCAGGATATCCCAGCTTCAGCACAGATGGCTCAATTAATCTTCGACCAAGTCTCTGATTGAGCCACCTGTGCTGAAGCAGGGATTGATTGAGCCACCTGTGCTGAAGCTGGAATATCCTGAAAACCTGACCTGTTGGGTGGGGGGAGAAGGGGGCTTGAGGACTGGAGTTGACCAGCCCTGCAGTAGAATATAAAATACATACTTATTTTGTTACAGGTTATTTGGAATTCATACCAGAGAAACAAATGCGGCAGAAACTCAAAAATGGCCCAATCAGGGCTGAAACGTCAACACTTTCCATTCAGTTAGAGCAAGTAGAGCCAGCTATGTTACACATTCGGAGGTGCACCTGCATAAACCATTGAGGGCAACATGCAGCAAAGCTCTCTTACCCCAGATATTGACTTTGTCAGAGCCAAAGCACCGATTTGCTGCAGATATCCATTCGGCCCATGCACGGACTATGGGTAGGGCATCGGGTTGCCAGGTGTCCAGTATTGAGCAGGGCTGTCCTGTATTTGGACACTGGAAGGAAAGAAAACAACCCCCTGGCGCATGAATAAATTACTGATGATGTCTAGAAGCACTGGTGGTGACCAAGTTTCCCACAGACTAAGCAGAGATAAAAATTAAAACAAATAACATTTACTTTAAAATATACTCAAACAAGTACAAATAGATAGCTCCTATAATAGGAGTCTATCATACATTAAACCCTATATCCTGATTAAGCTAAATCAACTTGCATAATTTATACACACTAATAATATAACATCAAAACAGATATGTCCAGTTACTGGACTATCGCAGAAAAGTTGGTATATGACCCGTCTGTACTACAAAGATGGATATTTCAGCAATGTGTCCAAAGTTGGATTTCCAACTGTGTTGGTGCTAAGACACAGTAAAAACCTTTTAGTATACAATTCCCTCTTGTCCAAGGAAGTGTTAATTGGAGACTGTGTAAATTGCACAGCAAATATAAATGCGTTTTGGTAACTTGAGGTTTTTGTGAGATATCTTCTTAAAGATGTTATGCATTTAATTGGGGATGTTGGATTTACTCCACCTGGAAGATATATATTTGCTGTAATGTGTAGTAGTGCTCTACTATCATCCGTGGTGGTTGATTTTTATTAAGAGAGGCTAATGCTGTATATATAGTTAGTTTGTGGGTACTTATGCCGGTAAACCAGCTCATACACAATTTTTACTCAATGTAAATTCACACAGTCTCCAATTAACACTTCCTTGGACAAGAGGGAATTGTATACTAAAAGGTTTTTACTGTGTCTTAGCACCAACACAGTTGGAAATCCAACTTTTGACACATTGCTGAAATATCCATCTTTGTAGTACAGACGGGTCATATACCAACTTTTCTGCGATAGTCCAGTAACTGGACATATCTGTTTTGATGTTATATTATTAGTGTGTATGTATTATGCGGGTTGATTAAGCTTAATCAAGATATAGGATTTAATGTATGATAGACGCCTATTATAGGAGCTATCTATTTCTACTTATTTTAGTATATTTTAAATAAATGTTATTTGTTTTAATTTTTATTACTGCGGGAAACTTGGTCACCACCAGTGCTTCTAGACATCATCAGTAATTTATTCATGCGCCAGGGTGCTTGTTCCTTTCTTTCCAGCACTTTGTGTGGGGGTGTGAGATCCCCACTTCACCTAGGCAGCAAAATATTTTATTTAATATATTATTGCATTTAGCGCCTTGATTTGTTTCCTTTGTATTTGGACACTGTCTAGTAAAAAATGAGAGGTAATACTGGACATGTATATGTTCGGCATTAACTCTCTGGATATAGTGACCTGATTGTTTTGGGGCGCTGCAGGGTTTTGCCGAGTAGGGAGAGAGCAGGGCTGTTGCTAGGGGGCTGGGCAGCTTCCTCCATCTTGATTGGCTGCTGCTGGGTAATGCAGCCAATCAGGAGGATTTGTCAAGTGCCTGGGGTGGAGCAAAGGATAGGAGAAAACAGCATGGAGCAGCGAGAGGTGAGCGTGTGTGTGGGTTGAGAGCATCGCACCTTTCACCTTTGTGTCCAGTATGTTTGCAGAAGGCACCTGGAAACCCTAGGTAAGGGGCATTTGTGTAGTCTATGGTTGGTAGTTGGGTTGAGAAAAGGTGAGGCATCTGCAAACAACAGCATTCATTTTTCTGCATCCCTATAACATCCAGATAACTCTTGGGTCATAGTTCAACAGTTCAGGAGTTCTTCTATGCAACTTCCTGCTCAGCCACTCAACTAAAAAGTAGTCAAGTACTGTACTGTAATTGGCACAGCTGCTTTAAGGCACTGGCATTTATAATGGAAAACAATTGTAGACCTGTGCCCCAAAACCATATAGAACTGGCCAAGTCATTTTGGAGGCTTTGTACCAACCTTCTGGGCGAACGGTTGAGTCTTCTGACATTTGACTGGCATGGTAGAAATCATTCATTGCATGCTTTCAAATGTGTTTTCCTGCATGTTCTCCGTAGAGCCACCAGATGCATTAAAAGGGGAGTCCAGACTCATGCACAATCTGTAGTAGCAGTAACACGACTCTGGAGCCAAAATGTCTGAAGACCTAAAAGCATTGGATACTTACAGACTCAAGTGTCTATTACTTTGTTCCAATGTTGCTCTGCTTGCATCAGCTAATGATATAGGGAGCAGTTACACTGGGAAGAATAAGGTGATAAAATATTGATGCACATATGTTAATGGTATCAATTTTTGTGCGTCTTGTCATATTTTTTCCCTGCATTCTACACATCAGGTAAACCACCATATCTTTCCTGGGGTAAACAAATCCTGGTTAACAAACTTGTATCAACGGAAAGAAAGTTTACGGAAAAGATTCTTACATTTGATAATATATCTAATGGAGCAATGTAAGTTATAGGCACATTGCATGTTGTTAATATAACCTGCTTGTTGCATAGCCCAGCTTTACTACACAGGGTTAAGCCCTAATGCACCTTTTAGCAAATCTGGTCCATGGAGCCCTTCATTTATATCTGGTTCAGATACCAGCATTTAGAGTGTGAAGTATTGATGTACGGAGAACCCGGAAATTACCCGGTACCCGGCTTACCCAGAGCTTTATCAGCTACCCGGAACTTACCCGTACCCGGCAGCAGGGGGCTGGGACCGGCACCGGGTCGGAACCGGCGTCGGGTAATTTCAGAGCAGCTGACAAAGACTTCAACACTAACCTGCAGCCGGCAGAGGGTGAGAAAGACCGCTGCGGAGGGTGAGGAGGACCGTGGCGACATCGTTGGAGCAGCAGCAGACGTCCTGGTGGCGGTGACAGCAGCAGAAGTCCGTGTTCAGCCGGCGGGAGCAGCAGGAACACAGCACACAGCTGATGCTGGTGGGAGCCGGAGAACCATGTTGCCAGAGCAGGAGCGTTCCTATTGGACATACTGTATATTGTATTCTTTAAATCAATCTGTAGCTACATTAAACCCTTAAACACCAGATTGATTAGAATATTTAATATCTCATGATAGCAT
The DNA here is from genome assembly GCF_040206685.1 of Ascaphus truei. Lineage (NCBI taxonomy): Eukaryota > Metazoa > Chordata > Amphibia > Anura > Ascaphidae > Ascaphus > Ascaphus truei. Next base: position 65,759,304 of record NC_134490.1, on the reverse strand, counting down.
GACGGCCATGCTGACTGTTTTCTCTTTGCTCCAACATGCCATCTTGGTATTTATACTTTGTGCTGACTTCAGAGATTTCTGTGCTTTCCACTCTTTTTCTATGTCAGATAGGAGCCTGGCATTAAGTAGGGGTTGCATTTCACAGTCTAACTCCTCTTCTACATGTAAGTACCTCTGGGCGTGGGGGTCTGGATGAATAATGCTCTCATGCATAAATAAACACTGAGGCACAGCCAAGGTGTTTATACATGTGCAGTGATATTCATTCATACTTCGACGCCTCTGATGTTATTGCTAATAAAAAGACAGCCTTTAGGATAGAAAGATTTGATCCAGCAGGAGCAAGCTCTGAGCTGAAAAGCCAGAAGCCCCTTGTACTTTGTGACATCCAATAGTTCAGGGGTGCTCATCTCCAGCCCTCAAGATCCCCCCCCCCCCCCGCGCAATAGGTCAGGTTTTCAGGATATCTCTGCTTCAGCACAGGTGGTTCAATTAGAGGCTCAGATATTGAGCTACCTGTCCTGAAGCTGGGATATCGTGAAAACCTTATCTGGTGAGGGTCTTCAGGACTGGAGTTGAGCACCCCTGCAATAGTTCATCCTTCTTCTGAAGCCATGAGACATGGTCACCTGGAAACACACTTAGCATGGGACAAATTACTAATACAAGAGGATATAAAGTATAAGGCCAAGTCCATAGAAGGACAGGCCGCGCTGAGCCGTGCGGATGCCGAGAGGGAGCTCACGCGGGCGTCCGCAGGCGTGCTGAGGCGCTGGAATTTTCAGCCGACAGCCTAGCTGTTTTTCAGCGCGCTATTGGCTGAAAACATCCAATCAGCCTGAAGCAGCGTCAACGTCACGGCGCCGTGATGTCGTCGCCGTGACGTCAGTGCGTCGCGGGCGATTGGCCCAGCGACGTCACTGCCCCGCCTCCAACCACTTCCCACCAGCTGCCTTCGCGCACGCTGGCTCGCCTGCAAGTCCATGGAATCGCGCTGACTTAAGCAGGCGAGCCTCAGCGTTAGCGCGCCTCCGCTCTCCTGAAGCCTCTATGGCCCGGGCCTAACACCATTGGAGATAATTCCATGGCTTCTTTTGGACCGGTAGACAGAAGCAAGGAGATGCGGTGCACCACCAATGGCAACGACTGGAGAGAGGGGGATTTCTTTTGGAGCAGAACTGCTATATTCTAAAGAACACGCAGAATACTCCAAAAACCTTGAACTCCGTACAGACACTGAGAAATATTATGTAACCGCAAGTTTTCAGAAGAGGAACCTATATAACTTGCTGTATATTTTAAGGAAACAACATTCACAAAAAAGCATGCTTTAGCTATTTTGTCTACTTATCAAAGGCTCCCAGCTTCAAAACAAGGGGCAAATCTGAGCACAGAAACTGCACCAGGTTTATCAAAGCAAAATCTACACATTTTGAAGACTGCTGGCGCTTAAGAAATAACCCCTACATTTCCTTCAAAAACCACACAAATAATGCATTTTCTACTAAAATCACCAACAATGTAAAGCAAGGGTGTAAAAACTGGGGGGCGCAACATTTTCTGTGAGGGGGGGAGGGGGGGAGCAGAGCTTACAGATACTCTGTGTTCTTCCACACATTTAAATTAAATGGGGAGCGCGCAAGGCCTCTGTATGGCTGCGGTCCCAGTCATGTCTGTGACACGCGCGCCTGGCGGGGGGCGGCGCATGCACAGCGCTAACCGCGATCTGTGGTTTCCAGGAGAAGAGGGAGCTTGCGACGGGAGGGGGCGTGGTCGGGGATTTGCGGGGGCGTGCCCATTACGTCACGCGGCTGGTTCGCCCTCATTGGGTGAACCGCCAGTGGGGGCGTGGCCACGCCTCCGTCGCAAGTTTTAAACTCAATATCATTGAGTTTAAAAAATCTTGCAGTACTGCGCGGCTGCACCTTCAGCGTGAAGGTGCGTACTGGGCCCTTCCCCATTGAGGGGCGGTGCTTACACGCACAGCGCACGCCGTGCTGTGCGCTGTGGCAGTGACCGCAGCCTAAGTCTCTTACCTTCTCTCTGGCTGCTTCTGGCGACGCGTTGCCATGACAACGCAATGTCACATGACATTGTGACCTCAAATTACGCCGCCGATTCCGGAGAAAAGTATGTGGGGGGGGGGGGGGGGGGGCGGGCGCGAGCAGGGAGAAGACAAAAGTATGTGCACCACTGGGGTAAAAGACAGATTTGCTCTGTGCTTTTGCAGGCAATTTAACACATCAGTTCCACATATTCTGCCACTTTTAGCTTGTGCCAATGGGGAATCAAAATACGAGCAGGAAGCTATTCCGAGGACCTGCAGTTTCCGAGCCGTTTTACTCCAGGCTCCAATACATTCCAGTCAGAGATGTACAAAACGTCTTTAAGCAAACAGAAGTGAGGCACTTTTTTTGTTGATTCGTGTGTACAATTCTTGATCATGAATTTCACAATACATGTAAACCAGTTCCCACATATCTAGTTTCAGAGATCAGACATCAGACTGCCATCATTCTATTACCAAAAATTGGCCTGTTACATCTCTGTGTTTATTTGTCTCATTCATTTTTTATTTTTTTTTATCAATGGTCCTTTAGATTTTCGTGGGAATCCCATTTAATTGACGTCAGAGTTTTTGTGCTGCAGAATTACCTAATTTTCACCCATTTAGCTTCCGTGACATTGACAGATATATCTATTAGGGGTACTGATTAATCAACGTCTAATCTCCAAGTTAGCAGCGTTGCTGCTACTCTCTTGAGCAACCTACATGGTATTGCTTATCAAAGCTTTTAAGACCCTTCTTGGACCATAACTGTCAAATAAGCTCATAAATGTGCCTCCTTTGATGGGTAGCCGTGTCGGTCCTTTCTTCCATATACCTGATGAAAAACCCTGAGGGGATTTGAAATCTTGTAACATATTTGTTTGTCCAATCAAAAGTATCATCACACGACCTACTCCTTCTCCCTCCTTTGGTTGCGATTATGAAAAGTTGAGCGCACAGATAGGTTGACAAACTGTTGGTTCCACCTCATTCTTCTGTTCATCAGACATTCAGGGAGACAGACGCATGAGCCAGTCAAAACTGCTGTCTCATGTAAGACAAGATGCTGTCTTCAGATGAATTTTATCACAGAGCGATCATAATGGAGTGACCATCAGACATAATACCTAGTCATGCGGGTGGACAGGTCTTTTGGGGTCTTAAGCACAGGGGTAAAGTTTAAATGATTGGAATTTGAACCCCTTAATAGCTGGAAACCAGTTGCCTTTTAGTATGTTGCTTTAACTGCGAACACTAAAGTGATTCATACATGTGTATGCATGTCGGTGACACACCATCACTGTTCATACTAATAAATGCTTGTATGTGAACACGATTTTAATTTCTATAAAGCTTTTCATGCCATCTGAATAGACTGTGAAGCCTATGGGAAAAGCACTGACAATTACTATCTACCATGGAGAATGAGATAATTCATATTATTACTTTCACAGTACGTGTGGTGTAGCGGTTAAAGTGCTAGCTTAAAACATACAATCTTGTAGGATTGATTTAAGCCTCCGCCACTTAACCCCTTAAGTGCCAGACAAGACAGCGATGCCTTTGGCACTCAAGGGTTTAAAACAACTCTCAGATCATGGACAAACCACTTTACCCTACTGTGCCTTAGCTGACCTGTCTGTAATGCAATCCTAAGAAAGTGCAGTAGTACTGAACAGCACTGTACAAATATGAGATATAACTATTACACATATGCAGTATGCACATTAAAAAATACAATTATTGTTCATCTATGGGAACAAAATATCAGATCCTTGTTTCTCACTTATTTCCCTATCTCCAGATGCCTTGTAACCAGATTAAATGAATACACTCTTAGTACTTAATAAAAGTCCTCAGAAAATGAGTTTCTATCTGTGGTTACATAGTTACATAGTAGATGAGGTTGAAAAAAAAAGACATACGTCCATCAAGTTCCACCTATGCTAAATTTAGACAACAGATACTGTATCCTATATCTGTACCTACTTATTGATCCAGAGGAAGGCAAACAAAAAACCCCAGTGTCATATCATCCAATGATATCTCATAAGGGGAAAATAAATTCCTTCCTGACTCCAAAAATTGGCAATCGGATTAATCCCTAGATCAACATCCTTTCCATGTTTACTTATTTGGTATATTCCTGTATACATTTCCTTTCTAAAAAGATGTCCAATCTTGACAAATCAATTGTATCTGCCATCACAGTCTCCATGGGTAATGAATTCCACATTTTAACTGCTCCCTTGCAGCTATTAATTCAAGCTCCCCCATTTTATCTGTCAGGCTTCTTGCATTAGCAAGCATGCATTTAAGTTTTTTTCCAGCTTGTACTATTATCTTAGCTGCTCCTGCCTTTCTGCACAAATTTGGTTTAGTCTTTAGAAGTTTTCTAGTATTATCTGCATTTACTATGGGTGTCTCGCTGTTTGTCAAACTCACACTTGCCCCCATTCAACCTCCATAAACCCTTGTTTCCTCCTCTATTCTATTTAGTTTGTTATCTGTTTCATTCCCTTCCCCCTCCATCCTACCGTAGTTTAAAATCTCCTCCAAAAGTGTGTAACTGTCATGCGCTCTGGCTGGCGCTGAATGATTGAACACACTTAGAAAGTGTGAGAGCTGGAGGTAAGACACGGAGAGTGTGAGGGGACCACTAGAAAGGTCGGGGCTCAGGGGCAAAACGGCAATCTTACCCCTGTCAGCTCATCCGTCCTGGGTCCAACAACTCCGCAGTGGCTGATCCCACAGCGTGCATCCGGCAATGTAGTCATGCAGAAGTGAAGAGGTGAATCCGGTGCGACAGCAAACAGCCCAATGACGTCAGATCCCAGATTTTGAACACAGTAGCTTTATTGAACACACAGATGGAACAGCAGGCTGCAGCACAGCCTCCTCCTCTACGCGTTTCACGCTCTACTGGCGCTTCGTCTAGGAGTCCTACGCGTAGAGGAGGAGGCTGTGCTGCAGCCTGCTGTTCCATCTGTGTGTTCAATAAAGCTACTGTGTTCAAAATCCGGGATCAGACGTCATTGGGCTGTTTGCTGTCGCACCGGATTTACCTCTTCACTTCCAAAATCTCCTCCAACCTTTTTAACATTCTCGCCCCTAGCACAGAAGATTCCTCTTCATTAAGGTGCAATCCGTCCCTAGCATAAAGATGGCACCTCTCAGAAAAGGAGTCCCAGTGCTCTAAAACCCCAAAACCCTACTTCTTACACCACTTTCTTAGCCATGCATTAACCTCCCTAATCTCTGACTGTCTCCCTGCGGTAGCACATGGCACTGGTAGTATTTCAGAAAATATTACCTTGGAGGTCCTTGCCGTAAGCTTTTAGCTTAGATCCCTGAAATAATTTTTTAGGACCCTCCATCTTTCCCTAACTTTGTCATTGGTGCCAACATGTACCAAGACCGCCGGGTCAATCCCAGTCCCCCCCCCCCCCCAACAATTTGTCAACCAGCGGTAAACATTTAATTTGGATAACAGTGGAATACAGTTGGGTAGAGGAACATTCTAACAGAATACTACTTTTTAAAAATACTTTAACCGAGGGGAGCACAAACTTTGGAAGCTGCCCCCCTTGCCTGCTCCCACTCGCTTTCGCGCCCCCCCTCACCTCGCTCGGCGGTGTCAAATGCCACCGCGGGGGTCACATGACATCACGTGACCCCGTTACCATGGAGACGGCTGTGTGACGTCACTCCGCATGACACTGCGGCGTCATTTGACGACGCATCAGACCAACGCGTCTGAACCCCGGTAAGTGTGTTGCAGAGGCCTCACGCGATCCCCCGACATTTAATTTTAATGCCTCGGGGAAGAGCGTGGGGCCTCTGCAAGCGGCCGCACCCCCCAAAAAATCCCGCGCCCCCGACTTTGCGCACTGCTGCTTTAACCAATGTCTGTGGAGAAAGCATATGCTGCATTTCCACATCTAATACTGTACTAGGCTTAAAGCCCAAACGTAATGTATTTTATTGTTTTCAATAATATATTCTTGTTTTTTAATCAATCCAAATTGTTACAATTTTTTTTAACACGAAGAATAACATCTATTCAACTATGTAAACCCACGAGCCATGAACTAACATATCTTCTTACTCTGCTCATTAGCTCTGAGATTTAAGCAACAGTGAACATGTGGTTTGCTCCTCTGGGCTATTGAGTGTAGAATTCGATTTGGCAACCTCAAATATTATATTGGGCTGTTGTGTGTTATCATGCTAGTCATACGTATATGCGGTGAGTGAATAACACAATAAAAGCGATTTGAAAAATAGTCAATTTCATTTAAAGCAGCAATAGTACACCCCATCACCCCCCCCTCCCACACACACACACACACACACACACTTTTTTTTAAATTATTTGTATATGTGAAGCAGTGACGATATATAATTCTACATTCTTACCTAAGATGGCAATCGTTTGGTGCTACTGTTATACATCTGTAAAAATCTTGATTGTGTGACTTATCAGCACTCCTGCTCTGCCTCACCTGCTCAAACTGGAGCTTTTTTGTGTCCTGGCAGGTGAGGCAGTGAGCGCGCTTTGGGGGCGGTGCGTAGGCGGGGCGGAGGCAGGGCGGGAGGCGGATCGGAGGCGGGGCGGGAGGCAGGGCTAGTCCCTCGCTGCCATTGGATGTGAGCGGTCACGTGACCGCTCCTCTGCTTCCCTGAGCAGCAAGTTTTAAATTTGCCTGTCTCTCCAAAAATACCTGAGCCTCCGCACGCATGCGGAAGCGGCTGCTAAAGCCGCGCTGATGACAGATGCAGGGGGTAAGTGCACCTGCTCAGCGCGGCTCAGCACGGCTCACCGTACTATGTCCCAGGCCTAATATAATGTCCGCCTTTCAGTTTCAATCAATCCTTCAGTCAGTGTAAGCTATAATGTATCCTTGTATTACTAAGGTAACATTATGTAATGTTACAGTTTGCAGCTCAATCTGCTGGGAACATTTGGCAAAAAACAGGAAAGTGTTGCAATGATCTTGCACTGCAGGGGATGAGGGCTAAAACCAGCTATGGTAATCAAACGATGCTTTAAAACTCATTAAAAAGTGTCAGTAAGCCTAATTTCCTACTATAAAGCAGCTCAGATGAGTCCACTGGCATGAAAACCCGGAGCTCAGGAGGTGGGTGGCACTTGAGGCTTCAATGGCCCATCCGGTGGACCTTAATAAATGAATTTGGCTACCTCAGGCAGTAAATAGTAAACATTAAGGATACCTTTCCCTCAATTACTCATTCCCTGAAGATCTGGGAGTCGACAAAATTCACATTTTCCCTCTCCTCTAGAAATTCCCTCATGACTCCCTTCTTAGATAATCCAAACTTCACACCAGGACAAAAAACAAAATAAAGAGGAACCTTCGACAGTTGGGAAAAAGCAGGAATCCCAAGACTTAAGGATCTTGGACCAGACTTAAAGCCCAAACCTTTCGAACACTATCTGCAGAGAAATGTCTCCCTTGTTCGGAATTCTTTTATTATTTAGGGCGTTATATACGAAGACACATTATACGTTACCCATGACTCATTTTGAGAATCTTTGCCTTTGTGACATACACACAAAATCTTATATCATAACTATACAGGTGCTTTTCTTGCTTAGAGGCAATTTCTCAACAGAGGTTCAAGTATATATCACAATGGGAGTCCGAACGTGAAGAGTTCAATGGAGATGCCTGGGCTGAAATTTTCAATGCAGTGTCTAAAATTTCTATTTGTACTATCATTAGGTAGAATGCGTAGAAGGTCAGGATGAGATGGTACCTCACCCTCCTAAAATTGTCTACATTTGTCCCAGGTTACTCCCCCTCTATGTACCAAGGGATGTGGTGCCCATGCCTCTTTCATACACATGTGGTGGTCATATCCAGTAGTGGCATCACTTTGGAGCAAAGTTACAAATTGGCTACAAAGGATATTAAGCCTAGATCTCCCGATCATTGGCTTTTCCATCTAAATAGACCAATCCAAGAGATCTCTTGGGCGGAAAACAAATTATTCTCCCACATACAGTAGCAATGGCTACAAGATGCGAACTAGCTGCCCTATGGAAACAGCACAGTATCCCACCTCTCTCCAAAATGAAAAGCAGAATATGGTTTAGATGCCAAATGGAAAAAATGACAAGCTTTCTAAATGACTCTTGTGCTAAATTTCAAACAGTCTGGTAACCAAGGCTAGCGCACTCCAATATTCTATATCAATTATGCTTTAAATCCCTGGTACGCATTCTGCCTTGGGATTCACTGGCAATAATCAAAGTTCCGATTCCCTACAGTATGTCTTGAAACCAGTGAAGTAGGCCAATAACTTTAATGAGCCTGTTGACTATAGCACCATTGGCGTCATATATGTTTCTGGGGAGATTAAGAAATATTGACTGGACTAAATTAATGTGCCACCCTCACCCTTCCCGCCCCCCCCTCATCTGCTTCCCTGTTTATGATTTTATATTATCTTCCCCAAAATGTTTATTTGTACATGTCTGTAAAAACTTTCAACAAAAATTGAGCAAAAGAAAAAATGGCATTGAGTTGAATAATATTTTTTTTTAATGCAGTGTGTTATCTAATACTACATAAATTATTTATTTAAAAAAAAAAACCATAAGATTTCATATATTATGCTGCTTGTTGCATGTAATTATTACCATAGCGAGCAGGAGACCCGTTTCAAGTTGGACCTGATACTCAATTTAAAATAATACATCACATTTGTTATTCAACATTTCATTTTAACTTTTGATGTCAGAGATTGGCAAGAAGATGAACATCTTATTTATGCCCCATGCAAATGCCCTATTTCTGTTCTTTTTACCCCTCCCCACCACCCTTCTTCCCCCCCGCCGGATAGAGAAGAAAATAAAAGGAGGGAGGAAACATCATTACAAATAAACATGTACACAGACAGAGTTTAGAGGAAACACGTAATTACAAATTATTAATTGTATAAACTAAAGTGCTCGCAACATCTAGATCCAAAAGGTCACTGACCAGCCCCCTGAGAAGCAGACGAATAACGGACACCTGACTTTATCGATCACAATACAGGGTGCTTCAGTCTCCTTTCTTTTTAATGTTGTAGCAGCGATCTAGAAGTATCTTGTTGTTATAATTAGTTAGTAAAATACGGCTGTTGAATTTATAAAGGAAGTAATTGTGCCGTCTCCTAAATTAAATGTGTACTAGATAAAAGCTTTGATTCATTTTTAAGCAATAAACATATTGATCTGAGGTTTAATCAAATGATGATTTTTGATGGGAATGTACCACCTCTATCTAATTTTAGAAAAGCAAATAAGTCCCACATCCATAAAAGGGATGGTTCGCATTCTCTCTCTGCCGTGCTGATTTGACTGATTCCAGCACCCAGAAGGATGCCACTATTTACACCCTGTCTTTACGTAGAACTGTTCCTTTCTGATTTCTCTATCTCCCCAATTCTCTCTGACAATCACTACATATCATTTACCTCAACTCATACCTCTCATCTTGCTACTGTTGCGACCTTGGCTCTATTGACCTCTGCTCTGGCATCTACTCCGAACTCTAACCTCTCTTCTTTTTCTGAACCCGACAATGTTGACAAATCTTACAACACTATCTTCTCTTCTCTACTAGAGACATAGCTTCGTCACACACGTCCCTCTAACCTGAGGCCTTGGCTAAAGTCACAAACATGCTTCCTTCACAGTTCAACTAGCTCCTCTGAATGCTTCTGGAGGAATGATCACACTGATACAGATTTTCTACACTATAAATGTGTCCTTTCTTGTTTTAACTATACTCCCTCCCAATGCCAAATAACACCTCTACTTAACATTCACAAATCCAAATCATCTTTATCTCCAGGTTTCACTCCCTCCTCCGACCTTTTCCTCCTACTTCTACATAAACTTAATTCTTCCACTCTTGCCTCTTTTTCTCCTGTTAGAGTTAAACGTTTCTCAGCTCTCCTTTTCTTCCTTTACCACTTATCCTCTCAATCCTATTTCTTCGCATCTTATCTTGCTTCTATCCTAGTCCTCACTTTCACGTATATCTTCAACTCCTCACTATCCTCTGGCAAGTTCCCCTCATCCTTTAAGCATACAGTTGTTATACCTATTCTCAAAAACACCCTTAACCCAACAGGTCTTCTCCCGCATGATTAACTTTCCTAATTCCCATGCCCTCCTGGACCATCTGCAATCTAGCTTTCATACAGATTTCTCAACTGAGTCTACCCTCACTAAAGCAGCCAATACTCTCCACTAAGCAAAAACCAACATTTATTTTCCCATGCTTATCCCACTTGATCTCTCTGGTGCTTTCGATATTGCTGTTAATGATCTTTTTCTTTATATTTTACACTCTTGGTATCGGACACAAAGATTTATCCTGGTTCTTCTCATACCTCTTCCACTGCTCCCTTTTCGTTGGTGTTCCTCAGGTCTCTGGGACCACTCTTTTTCTCACTCTAAGCACTTAGTGACCGCATCAATTCCTTTGATTTTAGGCATCACTTCTACATAGATATATCTGTGGACAGATCTCTGTCCACTCCTATCATCACATCTGCAATCCAGTCCCAAGTCTCTGAATGCCTCTTGGCAATATCCTCATGGGTGGTGCACAATCGCATACAACTTGATATGTTTAAAACTGATCTCCTGTTTCCTTCTAAACCTGGTCCAATATCCTTGCCTATGTGTGACACGTGACTTATTCCTCTGCTTCTCCATCCACAATCATTCTCTGGATTCTTCCTGCGTAACTTTGCCGACATCTGCCCTTTCCTCTGTTATTCAACTGCTAAAACTGTAATGCATGTCCTTATCTCTTCCCGTCTACATTATACTCTCTGCCTCACAACATTCTCCTTTGAAATCTTTCCAAAATTCGCCGGCTAAAATCATTATACTTTTTCTCCAGAACAGTGTCTGCTCATCTTCCCGTTTAATCCCTCTCCTGGCTTCCCATCAAGTTACGGAACAAGTACCTTCACAGCTTCTCCCTATACATCACGTTTGATTCCTTGCCATGCCCCTGCTCATCTTCTGCGCTATGCTCCTGTCTCCTTTCCACCTGTTCAAACTGCTCTCTCATTAAACCGTTTCCCCTCACCTGCCACTTACGGTGGGATTCCCTTAAAAACTCTGAATAGGCCAATCACCGTCTCTCGCCAAGTTTAAGTTGGACATAAAAACTCACCTTCTGAATGAATCATGGTGAAGTGCTGCGTACATTGTTGCCGCTATATTAATAAAAGTATGCATACAGTACATAAATAAATTTACTGGGTTTAATGTAGACGATTGATGCATTAAAAAAAAAAAAAAAACATACACCTGTAAGTATTCTTAAAAAATGAATACAGTTGATTACTGAAGAGAGTAAGCTGGAACATATAGTTTGAAATTCTATTTTTTTTTTAGAAAGGAAAGGTATACAGGGATACACCAAATAATTAAACATGGGAAGGATGTTGATCCAGGGAGTAATCTGATTGCCAATTCTTGGAGTCGGGAAGGAATTTATTTTTCCTCTTATGAGATATTATTGGATGATGTGTCACTGGGATTTCTTGTTTGCCTTCCTCTGGATCCATATACTGTAAGTACGGATATAGGATAAGTATCTGTCGTCTACATTTAGCATAGGTTGAACTTGGATGTCTTTTTTCAACTTCATCTACTATGTAACTACAGCATGTAACTATGTAACTATATGTAACTATGTAACTAATAGCTGTATTGCTCTTAGGAAGTGTCAGTTTATCATGGGAAGTGATACCTTTTAATAGGCAGTTTACAGGAAGAAGAGACCAGTGAGAATTCAAAAGCTCTGTACGCTATAGTTTCATACACCAAGAACTCTCTTATTGTACATTAAAAATGTATCACAACCGGTGTGATATATAGAAATTGAAACATGGAAGATGTGCAGTTGAGGCCACTGCATATTGAGAGAGATCTAGAGCAGGGGGTAGCCAGCTCCAGTTCACAAGAGCTACCAACAGGTCAGGTTTGCAGGATATTCCTGCTTCAGCACAGGTGGCTGAATCAGTGGCTCAGTCGAAGACTGTGCTGAAGCTGGGATATTCTGAAAACCCGACTTGTTGGTAGCTCTTGAGAACTGGAGTTGGCCACCCTGGCTCTAGAGACCCTTCCTCTTTAGCAGTGCCCCCTTCTTCTAAAAAAATATGTATGAGGGGTGAGCCTTAGGCCCGGGCCATAGAAGGGTGAGGCGATCCGAGCCGCGCTGACGCTGAGGCTCGCCTGCTGAAATCTGGGCGATTTCATGCCCATACAGGCGAGCCAGCGGGCGCGATCGGAGCCGGGGGGAGGTGGTTGGAGGCGGGGCAGTGACGTCGCTGGGCCAATCGCCCGCGACGCACTGACGTCGACACTGCTGTGCTGGGATTGGAGGTTTTCAGCCGACAGCGCGCTGAAAAACAGCTTGGCGCTCGGCTGAAACCTCCATCTCGTTAGCACGCCTGCGGAGGCTCGCGTGAGCCCCCTCTCAAGGCATCCTCATTGAGGATGCAGGGGCTCAGCGCGGAGCGTCCGCACGCCTCAGCACGGCCTGTCCGTCTATGGACTCGGCCTAAGGGTAATGTTACTTCTGAGAGTTGCCACCAAAATAAAAAGCAAAAAACTAAATGAAGTACAATGTGTTTCAAGGATGATTGCATTTGCAGGACACTAATTACATTGGTATGGTGTTTACAAAATGCTTTTTTTTTTTTTTTTAAATGACCTATGCAAGTCCTACTAGAAGGTTTGGGGAATAGCCCCCTTTGCAGTCTTGCTGTGTCTAAGTGCAAGAGGCGGAGAATGTCCCACCTGCCCCAGGACAGGCTATAAATAAATACTAGGAGACATTGCCCCGGCAACAGATAGCTGTGATGTCAGAAGCAGAGGATCATCAAATCGTACGAGGAGTAAGCGCAGAAGCAATCTTACAGAAATGAGTAGACTGTAAGGAAAGGAGTACAGTACCATCAGCAGTTCGGGTTCAGGAACCGGGCCGCCACCGCAGCATTAACCGTGTGATTGTGGGAACTGGAAAAGACGACGCTTCTTGTAAATAGAAAAGAGAACGCAAGCGCTGGATAGAGAACTATGAGGTATTGAAAACGGTGTACACTATAACGCCATCTATGAAGATCCCAAATGTTGGCCCCCTACATACATACATATAATATATATATATATATATATATATATATATATATATATATATATATATATATATATATATATATATATATATATATTGTATGTAATAACCCCCCGTTGGGGATTACTGATGTCTACTAAAGTGGTTAATAAGGAATTAACATGCTAATGTATGGAAAAGGCCCCAGCTAAATGTAACTAATTCATGTAGCTTATTCTATGTAGCTAATGTAATGTTGCCAGAGTAGCTCATGTCAGGTGACTGGCCCCTCCTCAGTTCCAGAACCTGCTAGAATTGTCCCCACTTGACATGTATAAGTTTTAATAGGCTAAGGATGTATCTACCTTGTCCAGAGAAGGGCAGGATAGTGACATCACACAGGGGTATAAAAGGAGCTGCAGAAGCTTCCACACCCCAGGCTCCTGGAGGACACCAGAGGAGGGGAGTCTCACTGTCTTGAGTGTATGGTGTTAATGGTATGTCTTTAATGTGCAACTTTATGTGAAGAAGTATGGTCACCTTTTATTGTTTTACAGTTAGGGAAGATTGTCCCTTATCTAGGAAGGGCCACTGTAATAGTCTAGATGCCAAAGAATGCTATCTTTCCTTTTAAGGAAGACGTGCGTGACATTTCAAAGTAAAGGATCCCTAAATCAGGGTTTCAGGAAAGTGTCACAGCTAGAGATGTTCTAACGCCAACTCTATGCCTATGCTCACCAGGTTGCCATTGTATGGAGTTCTAGGGCAGTGGTGCACAAACTGGGGGGGCACAAGGTTTACAGAGGCCCTGCACGCTTCCTGAAGGCACTTAAGTGACGGAGGAGCAGCGAAGACTTCTGCAAACTGCACTAACCTTGGCTGCGGCTGCTTCTTACATGCATCGCCGTGGCAACGCGGCGTCAAATGACGCAGGGAAAAAGTGCGCTCCCTTGTTCTAGGGCATTGTAAGGATGAGGTGGGAACCTCGATAGAAGTACACCCTTACACGGAGTCTTGGAAGGTACCTGGGTGTGACTCCAGTTCACTGGAGCAAGAGATTTTAATTTCCCTTAAACATGAGCAAGGGAAGGTGACAAAGCTGTGTGTACCTGTCTGGAGACCTTCCTGGGGAACAACCCGAGTTCCCAGGGAAGAAGAATGTATGATGTCTGTCTTGTCAAATAAAGTCCCTGGCGTCCTTCTTACGTCAACTTACAATACCAGCCAGCACCCTAAGAAAAAGGTCTGAGAGTCTAAACACCAACACAACCTATTCCACCTCACTTACTTGTAACCCGCCTTAGGCCGAGCTCAGACTGGCTGCTACATCTGCGCGCTTGTGTGCGCACCTCTGCCTCGCGCTTCTGCAGTCCAGCGATCTGTGCTAAACTGCAGGAGTTGGGTCGCTGCGTTTAGGGGCGTGGCGGCGGCTGAACCAGCTCATGTGACGCGACTGCAGCCCCAAATTTCAATTTGAGTTGTGGCGGCAAAAAGGCCCAGTGTCGACAGTGAAGTTTGCCACCACAGTTTCTAGTGTGACAACTGTCATCCAAAGAATGACGAACGTGCGTGCGTCTCTCTTTCTCTCATTTGTACTAACAATTTATGTCATAGGACAAGCTTACATACACACACACACACACACACACACACACACACACACACACACACACACACACAACTAAGGCTGCGTTTATAGTACTGGCGACTGCGACGTTGCGCAACGCCGTAGTAAGTACATGCAGTTCGTCACGGGTGCCCATGGTGGGCGCAAAACGTCACACGGTCGCCCTCTCGTCTCCTGCACCAGAGTACAGGAAGTGCAATAGGGACGGCTGGCATCAAGCGGTTGCGTCGCTGTCACTATAAACGCAGCCTAAACATCAACCAGTTTTTTTTTTTAATGTCCCACCCAAATGAAGAAAAAAAACAGCATCAGTCACAGTTAGCAACCCAATTAACCTGTGCTACAGTATTGCCAACCTGCCATGTAATGAGACTGGAATCCAGTGTTGGTTTTCTAAAGTTTCACATTCCCATAGCTGTGTAATGCAGCAGACAGAAGCTTACAGGGTTCCATATTAAAATGGACAAGAAGCAAAAAGTGACACACACTGCTTATTTGCATGCCATTACCCAGAATCCCTGGCTGCAGTGGAAGCATTGTAAGATGAGCGATAATGGGGGGAAAGGCAGGACTGCAGACCTGTCTGAGACGTGACTGTTTTTATTGTATTTGCTGTGCATAGCAATACAGAACTATTGAGAATAAGAATATGCTGGGTTCAGAGTAAAAAAAAAAAAAAAACAAGAACTGGATCAATATCTCATGATGATACGGAGTCAGCTTGGTAGGTGGGCAGCTGGACAGGCTGAATACCAAAATAACATGGAAGGAGCATGGTGAGGTCCCATGCGTGAGCCCTGATATTCTGTACAGTACTGTACCTCTTATACAACACTACAAGTATTAGATGCAGCACCACAAATCGGAACATTGAGGGTTATTTGTCAGTCTCCCGGATGGATAAGTGGGAACAAAGAAACTGCAGCAGCTTCATTAGGGAAAGACATTCCTATTAAAACCAATGAGATTTGCTTGACTTGATAAACCTGGTGCAGGGTTTTTGCAGCAGGTGTGCTCTAGTTTTGCTGCTTTAAAAAGGATAGTAAGCTCACAGGGCAAGGATTTCTTACCCTCAATGTCACTGTTGTCTTAATGCATTTTCCCCTATTTGTATTGTTATATTCCATGTATTGTGGCGTTTGTAGAAATTACAAAGTACACTCAGTTTGGAGCGATAAAAATAATCATACTGTACAGTGGCTGAGAGTACAATTTAAGTTCAGACCAACACCGTAACCACTATACCACACCAATCAAGAAGCTTTGTGGGTGGTAACTGTGTAGAGATACTCTCCATCACTATATATTGCAGCAGATACATTTTCAAGGGGAATAAGAGGATTTGAAGCTCTCCCCCACACAGAAAATACTTTAACCCTTCTGCTGCCAGCAGCATACCATTCAACTGTACTGATTTAGCAGGTACCTGTCCTGTACCTAATAGAGCCAGGTGTACCTCTTGTGCCCGTGTGAGAGAGCTACACTGTCTCCCATTGGTTGACGCTCAAAACTTTCAGCTAATTACAGCAGCTTGAAGACTGGTGACCGATTCGATAAACGAGGAGCGTGATATAGGGAAGTTATTATTTTGCAGACAAAATCCAGAAATACAAATGATCTACTCGTAAATGATCTTTGCCTATAATGAACTGCATGTGTTACGATGCCTTCATAGAAGATGCTCAGTGGCTTAGACAGAGGAACTAAAGCAAGGGTGACCAACTCCAGTCCCCAAGGGCTAACAGGTCAGGTGTTCAAGATATCCCTGCTTCAGCATAGGTGGCTCAATCAGTACCCAATGCCAGACGTGTACCTGGCAACGACGTGGTGCATGCTATGTCTTGTATATAATGTATACCCTGTTCACTTATGTAACTATGTATTTGTAACCATGTATTACTTGTTAGCATAACTCTGTGCCCAGGACATACTTGAAAACGAGAGGTAACTCTCGATGTATTACTTCTTGGTAAAACATTTTATAAATAAAATACTGACCGAACATAAAAGACGCATCAATAACAAATGAAGAAGTCTTTTTTTTTTTTTGCATTACATTTGTCGCCTGTTCATCAAAAAGCAGGGGCTAAAATGGATGTTCGATAAAACAACAAACAAACACGCCCGCTGCCAGCCCATCTTATCTCGTTTTTCCTTTGGCTGACGCTAGCGCTTTAAATTTTTGGCCTGGCTCACGAGAAACGCCACGTGACTTTCTGCTTGAGAAAGCAGAGCGCTGGCAGCTTCCAGAGGGAGGAAGGAGTAGGAGGGAGGTGGGGGGAGGGGGGCAGCTTAAGCTTAATGGGAGCAGAACACAGTGTTATGGATAGAGATGCTGAATCATGGCACTGCTTGTACAGAACCTTGAAAGGAATGTGCTGCTGAAGAGTGGGAATGAGAGGGGTCAGTGACAGCAGCTAAGAGGAGATTCCCCATGGTCTTGTATTGGGGGTCAGCTGCATACCACACTTATAGGGGGGGGGGGGGGTGGGGGGTGTGTATTCTCCAGATGAGATGCCAAGGTTGTGGGCTACACGTGTACAGAGGCAGCGGGGCCGAGGGCTTTGGGGATAACAGCTGGGAGTCGTGATCCTTTCTAGTAATAATAAAGAACACTTCTGAGCACATTCACAGATCACAAGACGGGTCCTCAAAGCTGCCGTACCCCACAACCACATAGCAAACAATGCTCCCAGCGCAGCCAGGCCGGACTCGGAGCCCTGAAGCGGTTATTCGTTAAGGGTCCGCTATGGGTTAACGCACGCCACCCGGAATTCACTCCTGTTGACTTGTTTGGGAGTTAATGTAGAATCAGGTACATTAACCATGGGGTGCTCAACTCCAGTCCTCAAGCCTCCCCCCAATAGGTCAGGTTTTCAGGATATCCCTGCTTCAGCACAGGTGGCTCAAGTCTTTGACTGAGCCTCTGAGCCACCTCTGCTGAAGCAGGGATATCCAAGAAACCTGACCTGTTGGTGGGGCTTGAGGACTGGAGCCGAGCTCCCCTGCATTATCCCATAATGGACCTTAATCAATAATCCCTTCCCAGTGCAAACCTTTTTAGTATCGTTTACTCCTGTGGTGCTAGTGGCTCGGTCTTTGAACATCTTGCAATTTGGGGTCTGAAATAAACTGCAGGAACATCCATCTCTGGTGACATTAGGGGGATAACGTTAACCCCTCAGTTACCAGAGGCTTCTCTGTAGATGCATTGTAGTTGCCCTTGGCAGAGATGAGATTCCAACATGCACTTCTGGAGTCTTTCTCCCCGCTAAACACACTGTAGTGTCAGGAGTGCAGAAAAGGGGGTTTGCAGAAGAATAAACAGCTGTCTGCGAGCAGGGTTACTGGCAAAGCACTTCTTTAACCCAGGCTGCGTAATGCAGCAGGCACAAGGGGTTCCATGTTAAAATGGATAAGAAGTAAAGAGTGACTCACTGTGAGTGCTCATTTGCATGTCATTACCCAGAATCCCTGGCTGCAGTGAAAGCACTGTATGCTAAGATCATGGGGAATGGCAAGGGTTGTGGACATGTCCGAGACATGCGAATGTGGTATTTGCTGTACACAGAAGAGGGGAAGGTACATTTCACCAGAAACTTAAAATTGTTATATATAACCTCTGACATGCTTAGTCCAAAATAGACCAAGTCCCTTCAGTGCCATTAACTCTTCAGTGTCTCTTCCTGGGAAGTAACAGGGAGGCCAGAAGTGTCTAATAATCACTATTAGCATCAACGTTTTGTTTGGAAGCTTCTGTAAACACAGCGCACACCTGTCCCAGCCCATCACTCTGTATACAGTACATTGTTTGTGCTACACTTAACATGCTGTGCCAATGAGAATGGTAAGGGGAGTATCAGCCAGTCTCCTGGCTGCAAAACTGGGGGAAAGAATGAGAGCAGGTTCATCAGTTTGTATTTCTTTGATAAATATGGTGCTGTTTTTTTTGCTTTTTGCCCCAGTTTTACAGCCAGAAAAGTTCAGCAAATATTTGTTCCCTACTGTACCTTTTGAAGGAGTGCCCTAAAACCTTCTACTGCTGCATGTAATGTCTTGTACAACCTGGGTTAAGTAGGGTGCCTGCAACCCATTCAGGAACTGCTAACTGATGAGCAACAATTTGATTGTGGGTTTATATTTAGGGTTGCCAGATGTCTGTATTGAACCGGACTGTCCTGTATTTGGACACTGTCCAGTAAAGAATTAGAGGTAATACTGGACATATGTGTCCAGTATTACCTCTCTGGACATAGTGACCTGACCGGCTTGGGGGGGGGGGGCAGGGCTGTTGCTAGGGGCTGGGCAGCTTCCTCCATCCTGACTTGGTGCTGCTGTGTAATACAGCCACAATCAGAAGAAGGTGTCAGGAGCTTCTTGAGGATGGGGCCAAGGCGAGGAGGAAACCGCATGGAGCAGAGAGATGAGGGGGGGTGGGTGTCTTGAGCGCGTCGCATTTTTCACCATTGTGTCCAGTATTTTTGGAGAAGCCACCTGGCAACCCTATTTATATTGCGCATCAGAAAGCTGGCAAGCCAGACAATGGTATGGCGGGCACAAAAAGTGGCGAAGTACAGACACAGAACAACAGGTCTCAACACAGGTTACGCAAGTCTGCTGAAATTCAGAGAGAGCTGGCAACTATGGGTTAAAGTGAGGTCATTGCTGTTCTCAGTCCATGTCCCTAGTGCTCCAGCCACTGCTCAGGCTATGCCAGACATAACTCAGTGCGACAGGCGCTTCAGGGAGGGAGCTGGGCTCAGTGTGCAGCAGAGAAACTGAATTTACTTTGACCTGCAGGACGATAGCTGTACAAGAGAAGTGCGGGGGCAGCAAAGAGAAGGGGAGGCTGCTGGCCTGATCAAGGTTCTACTCCAGATATCTACTGGGGCAACAACGCCTCTGCATTTATAAATCAATGAGCGCTTTTTACACTGTCAGCCACCAATACAATGCTCCGTTTCCTTTGGTCTGATACCTTGGGTACTTGATCAAACAAAGCCTGAAGAATAAAAGCGTTTAACAGCGTTACATATTGTTTGAAGCACATTAGAACAGGGGAGCTCAACTCTAGTCCTCAAGCCACCCTCGCAACAGGTCAGGTTTTCCGGATATCCCAGCTTCAGCACAGGTGGCTCAGTCGAAAACTGAACCTTTGATTGAGCCACCTGTGCTGAAGCTGGGATATCCGGAAAACCTGACCTGTTGGGCGGGGGGTGGGCTTGAAGACTGGAGTTGACCCACCTGCATTAGAAAGTAGTGTGACTGTGCAGCAAAAAAAACCCCGCAAAATAAAAAGGGATACTCAAATGTATTTTATGGTAATAAAAGGTTGTTGTCATAGCTATCAGATCGGGATCACTTAAAGGAGCAGCATTTGACAGTTAATATGCCAACATATAAAGTATGATGGAGTATAGTTGCAGAATTGGTTAAAGATAGAGAACAAAAACACCAACAGTATTTAAGTTTAAGGCAAATGGCTTAAAGGAAATAGCGGTATTGTCCTTTCTTCTTTTTTTTTTTTTGTATGGTCACATTTATTAAACATTGAGACACAGCTTTTCGTGCCTGTACTTTGGAAATATTTAGGCACTACAATGCTATAAAAAAGAAAAAAAAAAAAGAAAGAAAGGGGGACAGAAGGTTTTCTAAAATAAAATTCCTAAAATAAATAAATTGTAAGTTTCTAAATAAAAAAGCAGTGTACTCCGCAACCTCTATTATCATCAAACTTCGATCATTGACTCTAACCCCCTGCAAAAACACTTGGGGGGAAGGGGGAGGTTATTCATTAAACTATGATGGTCCCAATTGGAGCACTACCATACAGAAACTCCCACTTCAATGGGCGTTTCCGGGTAATAGTGCCCCGATTGGCACTATCAAAGTTCAATGAATAACCCCTTAACAGACCATTTTTATCCAAACAAACAAGATGTTCCCATTCAAACGCTAGCTTACACTTTCTCAAATCTCTTATTGCAACCTCCTGAGTGTCCCTATAACGTTCAGTGGAACACGTGGTGGCCCCGTGGACATAGCCAGTGGCGGTCATCAGCGTTGTGCTTGTTTTCTAAGGGCACGTTGAACGCAATCTAAACTAAATAGGGGTGCCCCCCTCTTCCGTTCATATCACCGCTGTGACTTCATGATCGATATATACCGAAAGCGCCATGGCCCTCGTTACTGCACCCACTGAAGGGGTTAAAAAAAAAAAATAAGTTTCAACTCGAGAACAAATAGCCAAAAAAACAATAGCTGGGGATCTGTGTTTTAGTTACCAGTTCCTCTGAATTCCTGCTGCACATCTGCAGAACATCTGACAAAGAGCTTGTTTACAGCGGCATCTTTCAAGGACTCTCATGCTGGTCCATTAAGGGATCACAAGCAACAACAAAACGACACTATATTCCTTTCCCTGTGACAGAGCCAACTCGCCCGTCCAACAAGTTGCCAAGTAAGAAACCCCAGCACTAAATTTACTAACCGTTTCTGTAAGAAACATTCATTAGGCTGCTGCAGTGATGCGCACATCCACTTAACCACTCGCTGCCGGAGGGGACCGCGATGCAATGAAAGGGTTAAAAGAGCCAGTCTTTTATTTATTTTTACACATCTGAACCAGAGTATTTCTTGGGCAATAATTGAACTTGCTTTTACTGTTTGTCCCCCAGTTCCAATGTTAATTAAATGTTGTTATTTTGCCTTTTTTGTTTTGTAATATAATAAATACTGTACCATCAAACATTTTGGCTTTCACCTGTTGCTGGAGATAGACTAGCGCAGTTACAACAGGCTTTCCTAGATGGAAAATATTTAAACATGACTAAAAAATACAGGAATATCGCAGCACTTTGTTTATTCCCAAATGCATTGGTTCCAGATTTGTTTAATGACTCCTCTTGTGTGTCTAGTTTGGAGATGTACACACTGTAGCTGGTTTTCAACATGTGTTTGGTTAAGGCAGGGGTGCGCAAACTTTTCCCCATGTGCACCCCTGGCTGCTCTCCTTGGCGCCTCGCCATGTGACGTCATGTTGCCATGGTAACGTGACATCACATGACCCGCAGCGTCATTTGACGCCGGGTTACCATGACGATGCGTCGCTGGAAGGGAAGGGTGTTATAGAGGCCTCCTGCGGTCCCCACGGAACCTCTATAACTGCCGGGCCGCCCACCCACCCCAAAAAAAATCTAGCGCCCGCCCCCAAGTTTGCGCACCCCTGTGTTAAGGAACTCTATAATTATATGGTGAAATTCTGAGTAACTCCAACCCTCTCTAATAGCGCGTCTGAGATCAGATGCATTGTAAGGAACCCCAACCCTCTCTAATAGCGCGTCTGAGATCAGATGCATTGTAAGGAACCCCAACCCTCTCTAATAGCGTGTCTGAGATCAGATTCATTGTAAATTATTTTGTAGTTGGTACCATTTTCAAATGACCTGAAAATAGCAGGGAACCCTTTAGGGATCAAATGAAAAAAACGTTTTAGGGATGCCCGGGGAACCCAAGGTTTCCTAGGAACCCTTTTTGAAAAACACTTCTGTAGTGCAACACACAGCTCTATTTTTCTATTCACTAAAAGCCATTGAATTGTGACACTGCTTATGGGATATGACCTTGTGTTTCTCATACTGGTGTCTAAAACAGCTTAAAAGTCTTCCCAATAAACAATGAAGCTTAAAAATTCAAAATATTTATATATCATCTTCTTTAGCCCTTAACGTTCCACTGCTGGATATATACATATACATACACACACACGTATCTCCTAGACTGCCATTAAGGCCCCTATTTAATAGAATAAGAAGTTAACAATGCATACATTTGCAATCACTTAATGCATCTTTAACAACGTGCTACCGTATATGTATGGCCATGTGGAGTAGAGGCTTTAAAAAGTTCTCTACAAATCTCTCTTTAAAGGTGAATTTGCCCCAGTATGAGCTCTGTGATGCCCTTGAAGCAGACAACCAACCTTATTTTTATTTATTTTTCCTGCCTGTTTTAGATTAGATTGGAATTGGTATTTAAAAACCCCTGCTGTGTATTCACAACATACAATCCTGCGTTACAGTATCGTGAGGAAAACTTTAAAAATTATAAACGTGCTGTGGGAACTGCTCCTTTCAACAGCAATTCTGGATTCTGCGCTCTTCTCTGGCAATATTGGGACAGAAGTGTCATCCAATACATTGGACAGAAATGTAATATTGATTAATTGAAGGTCTTGTGATATTGTTACAGCCTTCGCGATACATGTGTTTGTTCCTGGTTGTGTCCCAAGTCTTTCCAGCACTAAAGAGTTCAAATATTTCCATACGTGATGAAAATTCAGACGGGGAGAAAATAAGTAACTTTAGGGGGAAAGCCACAAAGATACGGCCGTAGAAAAATTCTGTTAGAGATCAGTTGAAACCCAATTGTTGTTTTTTTGTTTTTAAATCTAGATTTTTTTTTTAACATGATTTGAACCGGGGGAGCGGGTGGGGGCTCCAGAGCAGACACCCCTCAATTCTCAGCTGTGGGGACCACCAGTTTCCCAGGTACTTCCAGTTTAGCTGGCCGTCTTCTGCCCTTATCCCGGGAGAAACAAAATGGCCGCCAAACTGCAGGACAATAGTAAGATGATGTTGCATCTTCCTGTCGGCTGACTGGTGCGATCTTTAAGAAATACAGGAAGTGTACCAGCACCTAAAACTGTGAGTGTCACGGGAGCAGGAATTTGAGAAGTGTCAGCTGAAAGAGGACCCCTTGGTTCAAATCAAGTTAAAAAAAAAAAATCAACGTCAATTTTGGGCCGGCTAGCTGCTTCCTGAGTGTCTCACATACCCTAATTTCAATTGTAAGCTCATTGATTCAGAAGCGTTGCACTGTTAGCGGCCCTGATATGTCAGCCATTGCACCACTGTATAGGAAGTAAATAGCTTTGGTATTTATCAGAGCTCTGTGTTTATATTCCCATCCTAACGCCAACAATGATGCATGAGCTTGCATTTATAAAGCACTTTGAATCAAGGGACTCCCTTACATTAAAAGCATATTTATTATTATTATCATCATTATACAACTACGGCTGTACACCTGAACCCCTAATACAGGTTCAGGGGTGGCCAACTCCAGTCCTCAAGGGCCACCACCAGGTCAGGCTTTAAGGATATCCCTGCTGCAGCACAGGTGGCGTAGTCATTGACTGAGCTCCCAATTGAAACAGCTGTGCTGAATCAAGGCTTTCCTTAAAACCTGACCTGTTGGCGGCTCTAGGACTGGGAGTTGGCCTCCCCTGCGCCAATAAGCAGACGTTCATATGGATATGTAAAAGTGATGCTTAGTTGCCCACTTATCATAAAGAATATGATATACTGAAAGGTGTAATCAAGCTGACACGGAATAGGTTAAAAAAGGAATCAACTATTGCATCGGTCACACACAAAGGATGTCTGCACTGATTCACGGTACTGTGTACTCCTCCATGCAAATGTCCCTTCATTGCCTATTTGTCGGTTTATGATTTACACTAATTTTTACCAATGATAAATGGACTGCAAATATGCCCCTTCTGTGAGGTCAGACCCAATCCGGAAACATTCGAAGTCCCTTCACCCACAGCTCGTGCAGCCCTATTAATTGTCTCATAAAGATGGACACGACTGCTAACGTCGTTTGATACACAATATAAATAATGTTTCTTTAGGGCCTCAGCACCCATCATAATCACATCGTATCAGCCACACTGAATAAGCAGCGACCTTCAAGGTGAGGCCATGTGCTGGGATGTCTTCAGAAGGGAACAATAGAACCGACAAGCGTTTACCCACGGGCAGTGAAGGGGTTAATGAAGAAGTACAACATTATGGGGGCCGCCAAACTTCAATGCTAGCATGTCTAGTTTATAGGGACTGTAATGGGATATATAACCCTATGTATTGTTTCTGTTGGTGAGTGATTGTTTGTTATGATGGTAGAAGGAGCCGTTCAGTGAGTAAAGACACTGACTGGCACTAAGTTTGGACCTGGTTCAATTCCCAGTGTTGACTCCTTGTGACCTTGGGCAAGTCACTTTATCTCCCCGTGCCTCAGGCACCAAAAACATAGATTGTAAGCTCCACGGGGCAGGGACCTGTGCCTGCAAAATGCCTCTGTAAAGTGCTACGTAAAATTAGCAGCGCTATACAAGAACATATTATTATTATTATTTATGATGCAAGTGAAGAACATTGTTTGATAAATACTCCTTGTGACCTTGAGAAAGTAATGTCATCTCCCCTGGCAGTAGACCCCCAAACATTATAAGCTCTTTGCTCCAGACATATAGCGTTCCTGTAAATTATATGTCCAGTGCAACTTTCCTTTTTCGTGTAAACCATTGATTATTATTATTTCACTGAACGTTGTTCTGATACACCCCCAATTGTACTGCACAGTGAATACTGTATACTGTTTTTTTTAAATCAAATACTAATATTAATAATATTGAATTCCAGGGAGCGTGGGGGGCAGAAATTGAAAGCCTGGGAAGAGATGCCTTGTGGGGATTGAACATAAAGATTCTCTGTATCCAACTTCCATAAAGTACACCTTGGTGTTCACAGTTTAACATTCTATTTAACGCCTACAACCTGCTGGGAGAGAATTGGATGATCACCTTAGAACAATGGTGCTCAACTCCAGTCCTCAAGATGCCCCTCAACAGGTCAGGTTGTAAGGATATCCCAGCATCAGCACAGGTGGTGAAGTCGGAGACTAAGCCACTGACTGATCCACCTGTGCTGAAGCTGGGCTGTCCTTACAAACTGACCTGTTCGGGGGGGGTGGGGGAGGACTGGAGTTGAGCACCACTGGCTTAGAACACTAACAGGCTTATTCCATCTCTGCCCAACCGGCTCATTAGGTCGTTTTCACCCTAAATTTCCCCATTGACTTCAATAGGGAATTTTGTAAAAAAAAATAAAAAAAATAGCTGCTTTAGCAGAGATAGAATAAGCCCCCAACTCATATTGGGATGGCAGATTTCAGTTGAGATACATAAGGTCCTGTAGACTGTATAATGCATGGTTAATCTCAACACATTCCCACCATATATTTACATGGGAGAACTTTCTGAACTCAAATGATAATTGATCCAAAATACTGCATCAGATCATATCAACATCCTACAACATTTTGTTCCCTGGTAAACCCAAACAGTGGTACATTTTAATATGCTGGTTGGATTAACACTGTGTGTGTTGGTTGTTCTTCCATATACATACATTATCTATGTTCGTTAAATACAGTACATGCATTGCATAGATCTCCATAATACTGGACTCTGAATAGCTTACTGGCAAATGAAAGGCACAAATTGTTCATATACAGACGTTATGAAACGCATTTTCCAAATCACTCAGCTAGGGGTCAATAATCCACAAAAATGGGATAGCCATCAATGAATGGCGGCTAATCACTATTACTGGCTACTGCAAGTTTGCAAACGGGCCCCTTCGAGTCAATTGAATAGCAGTAACATCGCATCAATATCTTCATACATTGCCGCCCCCCCCCCCCCCCCCAACCGCTAGATGCTGCATTACGTATTGGAAAGAACATTTCTCCCCCCCCCCTCCCCTACACATGATCTTCTGATTTGATATATTTAGATACAGTGAACCAAATGCATTTCCCTTTTTCGATTCAGCAAGTTAAGAATACTGGAAGCTGCGGGCTGACGGGCTTCTGCATAGTACATCACCACTGTACCTCATCTCTTACCAAAAGCAGCGAGAGTCCCTAATTAGTGGGTTGCAGCTCAATCTAGGCGCCAACCAATTGAGGGCCCTCATTTGCAGGACTTTGACCCTCAGCCGTACTTTGGCGCTGGAGCAAGGCACTGGAATGGTTAGAGTTTTAAGCAGCAATCCCCTCCCACCCCCCCACTCAAATATTATTATTATTATTATTATTTTAACAGTATCGGAACCAGTGGGTCTACTGGAGCTGAACAGAGTTTGGTTTTCTTCTTGGGCCTCAGGTTTCTGGTCTATTATTTGTATGTGCTGTTTCAGATCCCTTTTTGGGAAATCAATAGGAAGGTCATCCAAGACCCAGTCTCACGGGCCAACAGGAAGCTGTAATGTCATCAGATGTCATGATGTTGCAGCTTCTCCTTAGATGACCCAAGTGGCCATCTTTCATTTTACCGGCAAATAAAAAAGGTAAATAATGCCTCATGAACCAGGGTGTCTTTGGAGATAGGGGTCGGGCTTCCGATGCTGCAAAAAATATATATTCCCAAAAATGTGCAAACTGAACATAAAACAAAGAAAAAGCTGTGAAAACAATAAGATCCTTGTTTAAAAGGGAAATTTCGCTAAGATTTCATTGCATTTTTAACACCGTTATGCTCTTTTTCATGATTAATGAGGTTTAACTTGGCAACGTTGCAGAAGCCAAGGGATAAAACAACATGGATGCCGGAGTCAGCTACTTTCCAGTTGTCATTTTCGAATGGAGTAGACTATTCTCAATAGCCCATCATTCAAAGATGCATGTCTGATTCCATGTTAATGATTAAAAAAAAAAAAAATCCCTGTTTTTAATTTTTTTTGATAAATAAGTACATCCAGAGGCTAAAAATACGTAAAAAGTCAACATCAACAAATATGTTTTTTCTTAATCAAGCATCAGGTACAAAACATGGGCGGAAACATGAAAAAACCTGCAGTTGTGTTAAAAAGTAATAGTAAAAGAAAACTGTGTGAACTGAGGTCCTTGAACTGTTTGAGTCCCTACAGGATTGCTTAACGTGCTACTTTCCTGGAATTGCCACTAAATCAGCTTGCGTTTGTGTCTTTTGGTCCTAAATTTGCAGAGCTAATTATCTTAAAGGGCCAATCCCACCCAACATGAACTTTGATCTTAACACTTCCTATGAAAGAAAAGCCAGTCACCATACATTGTGCAGTGGTGGTGTGTGGAGGAAAGAAAAATATATATATTCCACTTATTTGTAAAAAAGAAATAAAAATAATAGTTTATGTATTGCTATTATATCAGTGAGACATTTTAGTGACTATTAACTCTCCCCAAATCCTGTGCCCATGCTCAATGTTCCCCCTTACAAGTGAGGGCAGTGACATCATAAGGCTGCGCTTATAGTGACAGCGACGTCGCGTCAAAACAAATGCATTGCCGCCGTTGCGTGCGCTTATAGTAAGCGCAACGCGACGGAGCGACGGCTTGGTCGAGATCGCTGGAAGTCATCTCAATTTGATTTTTCCAGCGACCGCAGCCTGTCGTCGCGTCGCCGTCACTATAAGCGCAGCCTAAGACTGGGAATGAAATGTAATTGTATCTGCCATGTTGTTTTGTCCAGACATTAGGGATTTTCAGAGGGATTTTCTCCCACGTCGGCCACAGCCAGGCTGAGAGTGCGCTCAAGCACGATGACGTCAGGCGCTGGGCGATTCCTGGCCAGCTACTTGTGCGCTCGGGGGGGGCGGGGTGCGGCTAAGACGTCACCGAGCTGGTTCACCCTCATTGGGCGAACCGCTCACATGACGCTCTCAGCCTGGACGAGCCCTTAGGCTGCGTCCATACTGTGAACAAAGTGCAGCAGCTCTATAGGGCTGGCCATAGTGAGCGCGACTGACAGAAAAATGTGATTTTGTCACGCGACGGCCGGGTTACGTGAGCGGTTCAGCCAATGAGGGCGAACCAGCCTCGTGATGTCACGGCCACGTCTCCCCTGGTCACAGTGCAGAGATCGCTCGAGCAACAGGCGCCATGTGCTCCGTCGAGAGCGCCTACTATAAACGCAGCCTTAGAAAGGTTCAAGGAAGTTTTTTTTCGAGGGGGTTGGGGAGAGATCAGCAGGAAAGTGTATGGATGCACTTTCAAACGGTAAAGAAGACTGAAAATATGAGTTTTTCAGAGTAGAGGATTGAACCCTTACAATTGCTACACGACTAACAAATAGTGGTGTATGTGTTTTGGGGGATGATTGTTTTCAACACTGATGTATTGTGGAACAGGGGTAGTAATAAGAAGACAATACTCAATACTCCATGCTTTGAAGTAGCAATACCATTTACTCAGTAACTTTGTTTGGAGACAATGACAGTCTTGTCAGTGACACTTTGTTGATCCCTGGTATTCCAATTTGCCAAGAGACTTACTGAACAGTTACAATAATCGCACCTTCAAAACACTATTTGCAGTTACAATAATCGCACCTTCAAAACACTATTTGCAGCTTAAGAATGAATTACATATGTTTAGGAATCTGAGTAAGGTCGGTTGATACTTTCATACTTGCAATACAATGAAGCATTCTCTGAACATTGTCATTGCAAACGCAAGTGAACACAAAATCAATACAGTTTCCGCCAGAATTGCAGGTACAGCAAAGGAAAGAATGCAGAAGTGACACAAAGAGGAGAGCAGAATTAGAAAACTGACTTGAAGTAGCCTCACTGTAGCTTGACAATTACACGTCTCTAAAGAGCCCCACACAAAGGGGGAAAAAATAGGGCACACTACATAGGGGGAACTTGCGCCTAAATATCCTCACAATCCAAGATTCTTTTATTGAGGAGGAAGAGTCTTGTATACAACACAATGTTCTCTAAAGTGGGAGACTGAAGCCTCATCACTTGGTATCCAAGGACCCCACAGAGGAAAGATTAGATTGTAATGTACAGTGGTTACAAATCAGCACTATACAAAAAGAATGATTTCATTTACTATTTGGCATATTTGAAAGCAGCACTTACTCCGCCCCCTTCAGCTAAGAGTGTCCTCGCAGATAGCATTTCTGGGTTGAAACCGTAACTTCCGTTATCATCATTGATCTTGTCCCTAAATCAGGGGTGCCTAACTCCAGTCTACAAGGGCTACCAACAGGTCAGTATTTAAGAATATCCCTGGGATATCCTGAAAACCTGACCTGTTGGTGGCCCTTGTGGACTGGAGATGGACACCCCTGATCTAAAAATACTGAACATTGTATCTGTGTTAGAAAGGAGATTCTTAGGCTGCGCTTATAGCGCCAGCGACGCGACCATCGTGTCAAAACAAATGCATTGTCGCAGTCGTCGGCGCTTATAGTGCACGCGACAGCGATGGAGCGACAGCGCTACCAAAAACCTGGTAGTCACTGTTATTTGATTTTTTCAGCGACGGTCTCCTCTTGTGGCCAATCAGAGACCTTCTCCATCCCTCTGCCTTCCCCCTTTATGACGTCGCTGGCCTTGTAGCCAGCAACGTCGCCTAAATTTGAAATATAACTATCGCACTATAAGCGCGGCCTTAGGGAAGCAGGATAACACAACAGTAACAAAAAAAATTATTTCCACCAAGTGATTAGCAGGCCCAGTGCTGTTAACAGTGTTTAAATATTGAATAAGGTGGTTTGTCTCTTAAATTAAATTAAATCCCTTTTCTTACATTGATGACATGGTGAAGAAAATAAACTATACAGCCACTAAACAAAGAGCCTAAAATGTCTTCTTCACCCTTAACTATCAACTGGCATATTCTTGAAGTCCTCAGAAATAGCCCCCAAGACTCCCCCCAGGAGATAAAAGTATATTTCAGTATTGCGCTTGCGCTATATTCAGCTTTAGATGCTGGAACAAAGGGACACATGCATCAATCAAGCAGCACCACAGGTCATAGCACCTGTTCCAATGTGAGCTCCAATTGAAGTCAATCGGTGTGGTAACCCTTACTGGCAGATACATATTCCCCGTGTACAATGTATTGCTTCCCAAAAAGTTTAGCATCTATTTTTTTTTGTGTGATCACATCTCAGGGAGATAAAGTCATAAGCTCGAGTTTATAAGTCGCTGGCACTTGAACTAGGGTTATCCACTTCAAAGGCCAGTACTCTAAATGAAAGGCTTCAGTCTTCCCCGCTATTTTTAAATGCCTGTTTCTTTTGCATCCATCACAAAGTAAACTCTACTTAAAGAAACATTTATATAGTTAAAAAAAAAACAAAAAAAACACATCAAGTGGTATTGTATGAATGTTTATACATATATTTTATTCAATACTACTTGAGTGATCTTGTCTCAATTGTCATTTAGAATAAACTGAATATGCAAACAGACAAGGAACGCAGCTGTTGATACTAAAACCTTTTTGTTGTTTTTAAGCATTTTCCACTGGGAGTGAACACAACAGGGAATCTACATCTAGTTAACCCCTCTTCTTCTAAACAGTATCGGCAACACATTGTAGAGTAATCTGTTTCTCTTTAGCATCTTAAGACCTGAAAATGTTTTTATTCGTTCCTTTGGCGTCATTGACAATGAGTCCCTGCAAATGCTCCCCAGGAAAGGTGTCCTTGCTGTACAAGGCAATACAAAATATTGTGTGTCTGTGTGTGTGTATATATATATATATATATATATATATATATATATATATATATATATATATACACACACACACACACACACACACACACACACACACACACACACACACACACACGTGTTTAACACAGGGGTAGCCAACTCCAGTCCTCAAGGGCCATCAACAGGTCAGGTTTTCAGGATATCCCTGCATCAGTACAGGTGGCTCAGTCAAAGACTGCCTCCCTGTGCTGAAGCAGGGATATCCTGAAAACCTGACCTGTTGGTAGCCCTTGAGGACTGGAGTTGGTAGCCCCTGGTCTAACAAGATGTGTCCCGGTTTTGTAACAACCCCAGGCGTTCTTCACTATGATCATATTAGACATGGAATTTAATTTTTCGTATTAACAACTTGCTTTAAGAATAACAACACAACAGGCGGTCTGAACTGGGCTAACCCTTTCAGCGCTGGCTGGCTTCCCTGCCTGTCCAGCACTGGAAGAGTTATACAGGATCAGCAGCGATCAAGAAAGAGACCGTGTCATGCAAACCAGGTTCAACATGGGTCTTCCAGACTCGGCAAAAATAGCAGCAGCAGCAGCAGCAGCCGCCGCCAGTAACACTCCCTCAGCGCTCCGGCTCAGTATTCGCGAGGTACACAGCACGCTGCACCACTGTGAGTTATTAAGTGCACTTCACCGCACAATTTATTTTGCAACAGAGACACAGAACGCAAACAAATCACAGATTGTCGGCGACGATTACAACAAGGTTAACTCTTCCTCCATTTTTCTGTGCAAGTTATTAACCATCGCCAGGCACTGATGATCAGCCAATCGCTATTGCCCATGACCTAAGGTCAAAAGTCCAGAGGCACTTCTGATTGGCTCACATTTAGGAACTCTGGGAATGCTCACCCCCCCCCCCCCCCCACCCCCTTTAAATAAAAGGAGCAGGTAGTTTGTTTTCTTAAATTTTTTGGGGGGGTAAGGTAAACTCTGTATCAAGGAAGACACAAAGGCCCAGTCCCCTGCACCAAAACCTGATGTATCTTTATCTTAATTAATTTTAAGTTAATTAGAGAGAGAAAAAAAAGAAGTACTTACCAGGGCATGCGCAACCCACTGACATCTTCACATGCCTGGTCTGGTACAAAGCAGGTACTGGGCGCCCACAGCAAGGGCTCCGGGCATGAAATGCCCTTGTGAAAGCTCGGAGAAGAAAAACAAGCCCTCCCTAAAAGGCAGAAATTGGGCCTCAAAGGGAGCAGGCAGAAGGAATTTTATTCTGTCTGTGTATGTGTGTATGTGTGCGTGTCTCTCTTTCTCCCTCTCCCTCTCTCTGCTGGCAGTGCTGTGGTTTATTAATATGCTAATTGCAATGCTAGTGGGAGGAGAGAAAGCTTGTCAAAGTGACCTGAGTGAAAGAGAGAGAGAGAGAGAGAGAGCAGAGAGAGAGAGAGAGAGGAGAGGGTGCAATGAATAACAAGCATGTGACGTAGATATATATTTATATAAAAAAAGGGAGAAATCTTTGACATGCTGATTGTCCCTTTGATAAGCAGGACATGTTTGTTTTGGGGAATAGGAGAGGGGGATTTGGGGAGAGGGAGAGTTAGATGTGTGTGTCCTGCACTGAGGCGTTCTGCATCAGACTGTGTTATTCACAGCTCCATACTGTGTTGTAACAGAGGCTGACAGACAGAGACGAGGGAGAGAAAAAAATAAAAAAGCAAGCTAGGTTAGAGACGGGGGAGCATGCCACATCACTTCTCATAGCACAGGCGGAAAATGTTGCGTTTGTCACAAACAAAGAAAGCAGATCCCCAGGTGAACAAAGCCAGGCTTAGGAAAGATTATATCCATGTTGCAAGGACAAAAAGGAGGCGAGTTATTGGTGACATGGGAGCCATCCGTTTACAAGCAGTTTATAGGTACTCTGATGGCATGCGGAGGATTTGGTGACAGTGACAGTAGACATAAGTCATGTAGACGGGGGTGGGGGGGGGGTGCATTTGCAGGTTTTGTAAGCAGCACTCGGCAGCTAAATGGCGCCAGTGGTGCGCTGCTGTCACAAGCTTTTTGAAAGCAACTGCAAAAAAGCCATTCAAGGATGAATGATGTCGAACGTCAATTTCTTAATCGCCTCCTTGGAATTACACCCAATGGAGCAAGTTGACGTCAATTCATTTCATCATCTATAGCAGGGGTGGCCGACTTCAGTAGTCGAGGGTCACCAACAGGCCGGGTTTTCCAGATATCCCTGCTTCAGCACAGGTGGCTCAATCAGTGGCTCAGTCAACTGAGCTACTGATTGAGCCACCTGTACTGAAGCAGGGATATTCTCAAAATCTGGCCTGTTGGTGGCCCTTCAGGACAGGAATTGGCCACCCCTGATCTTTAGGACCCCCAATCTTCAAACAGTGTCACTAATAAAGGCAATGCAGCAAAGTGACTGTCTTCACTAGCGCAGAAAGCTGATAGCTTTCCTTGTTAAAGTAGCAAATGTCGCCCATTTAGGGTACTTATTTTGACCCGGGGTGGGGGTGGGGGGATAGTCCTCTGGAGATAAGTTGCGTTAGTTATTGCTTGGGGGACCCAGCGGAACCGGAGATACTTACTGGTTTAATTGCCAGTCATGGACATTTTAAGGTGACAAGCTTTATATTAGCCATGGGTGGCCAACTCCAGTCCTCAAGGGCCACCAACAGGTCAAGTTTTAGGATAACCCTCTGTGACAGAGCTACTGATTGAGCCACCTGTGCTGAAGCAGGGATATCCTTAAAACCGGACCAGTTGGTGGCCCTTGAGGTCTGGAGTTGGCCACCCGTGTATTTGCCCGTGAGCCCTGCAAGATTTGCGGCCGTTTTGATTTCCCTAAAGAGAGAGAAAACACTGGCAACTAAAACCAGTTAGTATTTCGAGAACCGGAGGTGCCCCAGAGATCAAAATAAAGCAGTTCAGCTCCGGAAGATCCCCCAGTTAGAAATCTTAAACAAAAATTAGGGGTCCATGTTAAAATGGATTATGAGTAAAGAGTGCCACACTGTGCTCATTTGCATGTCATTACCCAGAATCCCAGGCGGCAGTGTAAGCACTGTTTGCAAAGCGATAATGGGGAGAGATAAAGTTGCAGACCTGTCTGAGACATGCAAATGCACCACTAGTGGTCTTTGTATTTACTAAACAAAAATAAAATGATTAGAGGGTATTGTGTGTCTAACTGAGAGGAACACACATTTTGAGCCAAAAATCAGAGATGTGTGGAGTTCGTTCAGTTCAAAAAATGTTTGTGCAATTGTAACCCCTCTTTATTTTACCTCAGATTATATGGCCTATCACTGAGATGGGAGCCTGAGTCCTATGGGTTACTGTTTCATTCTTATAGTGTGTGGTACATGTTGTGTGAGACTGTAGTGATTAATTATAACAAGTTTTATATACTCATATAGCCAGTGGTCGACAAATCACCCAAAAATCTACTCTCCGAACCAAAAAATCTACTTGCCCCCTAGCCCCGCCCTTAAATTCTTATTAAGAACTAAGAACAACTTTTGTTTTTTACATAAGTTTATTTATTGTATTAAAATGAGGGAGACGGGGTGACAGGGTGAGGGAGACAGGGTGAGGGGAACAGGGGGACAGGGTGAGAGGGA
This sequence comes from Ascaphus truei, assembly GCF_040206685.1. NCBI lineage: Eukaryota > Metazoa > Chordata > Amphibia > Anura > Ascaphidae > Ascaphus > Ascaphus truei. The sequence continues at coordinate 65,724,470 of NC_134490.1, read as the reverse complement.
CGGTGAAGGGGACAGGATGAGCGGGGCAGGGTGAGAGGGACAGGATGAGGGCGAGAGGGACAGGGTGACTGGGTGGGTGACTGACAATGGCCCATAAACTCTTACATCTGTCCTGCTGCCACACTGTTGCCCTCCTCATGCCCCTCTGATCCTTCCAGCGGCCTATCACTCCCTTACCTCTTCCCTCCTCCCCCAGGCCTGGCACCATATTGCCTCTCTCCTCCCCCAGGCCTGGCATCCTCACCCCTCTCCTCCTCCCCTAGGCCTGCTGTCACCCTTTCCCTGCTCCGCTCCCCCTTCTCCCCCCGGCCTCTTCCCCGGGTTGGGGCCGCAGGAAAGGCTGGCAGATCCCTGATCTGGCCTGCGCATGAGCCGCCCTCGCCCACCCGCCTTGCTCCTCCAACACACGGCCCGCTCACCTTGGCCCAGGCCGCCAGGGCCGGCTGCCAGACACCCACCATCTCCTCGGAACTAACCGGAGCCATGGTGGGAGAGCAGAGGTGCGGTGGGGAGGGTGTCTGGAGCAGCGGGCTTGAGGTGTTGCGTCCCGGATCTGACGGAGTCAGCAATAGGAAATAGGTGCCGGAGAAGACGGAGGCTGAGGGGGGCCGCATGGTCCGTAAGGGGGGACGCAAGGGTTGCCACATGGGGGGCAAGGAGGGACCGTGAGACGCAATGGAGGCAGGCAGTGTAGTAAGGCCGGGAGTAACACAAGCAGGAAGGAGCAGGAAGGGCTGGTTCAATGCGCGGGATTATATAGAGCCTCGCTGCTGGCCAAAATTGTTTTTTTTCAGCACAGAACCACGTGTGCTGCAGGGACAGCCATGAGTGAGTCACCAGGGGGCAATATCCAGTCACCAGGGGCGTCCAGGCGACTGGATTTGTCGAACACTGCATATAGCTATAATTTGTGGTGTTACATATCTCATATGAATCAGTACGGTGACTCTTAATCTTAGAATCACTCTATACACATACAGTATATACCTAAAAAAACTATACCAACAGTGCGAATGCTGCGCAAACAAAAAACTTTTAGATCTCTCCGTGCTTCCAATCAAGGTGTTCTGGCCTGTAGATCCTGGTGTGCTAGCACAATCGTTGGAGCTCATAAACTTTGTGTGTTGCAGGCCTTGTGCTTCACAAAGATCAAACTGTGATGGCAATATAGCTGCAGTTTATATCCTTTGTTGGTTAACTCACCCACTCCAACCTGGTGTAATTCCTGCACAGCTGGGCTCCCTAATCTCTCTCTGTAGTAGGCTCTGTCTGCCTGCTTCCCTCTGCACAGTCAGGTCCTGGTCTCTGCTGGGACCTGCTGCATGCACCGGTCTAGTGGGGCAACTCTCTCTCTATCTTTGCAGTTCCCTCTCTTTTTGGGGTTGTGCATAGACTCTCTGTGCAGGATGGGCCTGCACACCCTCACTCCCTCAGCTCCCTTTCCAACTGTCACCAACAGTCATTCCACTGGCTAAGCACAGTCACATGATCCAGTGGAATGTAAGGCTTGTTATATAGTGTGCGATGGGCGCACGGCGTTACGCGAGCACGTGGCGCGGGTGTTTCGTTTGTATAGGGCAAGTTGTGATGCGCGTGGGTAGTGGGTGTGGCTTTGACATCACAGCGTTAGGCCGCGCTGTGATTGGTTCATAGCATCACGTGGCGCGACAACAGCGCAAAAATACAATTTTCTTGTATTTTCTCTGGTCTGCCGCGCCACTGCTCATGGCCGTGCGCGCATCCCAAGTATACAAACGTCTGGCTTACACAGCCAATTATCATTGAAGTGTGCGCGTGTGCACTATTTTACAACCCTAATTCTTAAAGGGGCCATGTCCTGTGCTGATAGCAGACACGGGGTTACACAATTTTTAAATTTTTTTAAAAGTTTGTGCAAACTATTCCTTAAAGCACACACATGCATTTTTAGTTTTCAGCTTAATCGAACAATTGTGGCATTATTGGTATTCGTCAAAACTCAAGTCACTGCTTTATTTTAACATTTGGCAAAATATGGGCAAAATTAGCGAGAAACATAAGATATCAGTATATTTTATTTTGGTGATTGTTGGCGATTTTCCAAATTCTCAAATCCCCGCCAACAGTTCTACCGATTTCTGCAATAATGTAGAAAAAGTTTCTCCCGCACTTTGTTATACACTGCTGATAAAAACAACTGATTACACCGTATTATTAGTATTCTTATTTTAGATATTTTGTTTCAGTGACTCACACTTCGGCGTCACACAATATTTAGCATACCACTGCCCCCTTCTTCTTCATTGTAAACTGTGTAAAAAAAATAAAACATTTGTGACACACTAATGCAGAAGTTAATTAAATGCGATAGTGAATGATGTAGAACAGGGGTGGACAACTCCAGTCCTCAAGGGCCACCAACAGGTCAGGTTTTTAGGATATCTCTGCTTCAGCACAGGTGGCTCAGTCTTCGACTGAGCCACTGATTGAGCCACCTGTGCTGACCCAGGGATATCCCGAAAACCTGACTTGTCTCAATGTATTATTTCCTGGTAAAACATTATAAATGCTATATTATATATAAATTATAAATAAATAATATAATGTTTAATTATACTGAGTATCTGTATACATTATGATCCATGAAGTGCATATAATAGCCTTGCAGTAAGTTAAACTAACTCAGACGTTAACACATTGGCTACCATTTTAACGGCTATTTCAGAACTTCAGATATATTTAACAGCTTTGCAGATTCAGGGGTTATTCATTAAACTGCCATAGTGACAATCGGGGGACTGTAGCCCGCAAACGCCAATTGACTTTAATGGGAGTGTTGTGAAAGTGCCCAGATTGGCATTAATAACCCCCATGGGCTCCAAAATCTAACTCAAAATACCACAGAAATAAACACCACACAATATACAAGATACACAACTATTATTATGGGCTAAGTGGTGGCTTTTAGCGAACCAGAGAATACTGACAAATATTGCCAAACTTCATGAGTTATAAATCATTTCTAAAATATATTATAATATTTTAAAGCCGCAATCCTGACTAAAATCACCATTTTTTTAACAGTATTTGAACCGAAATTTCTTTCAAGCTGAACTGCGCTTTTAGCTCCGGGGCCTTCCTGGTCACCTCCTCCCTAAATGTTCTGCTTCCGATTGGCCTGTGGTACGTGTGAGATTTGGCGGCCATATTGATTTCCTGATTTAAAGCTTTAACATCATCAACTATCGTAAAATAACATGGTTCAGCTTCGGAAGAGTAGGGGGAAAACAATTCTTAAAAAATATATCATATAACTGTAGCCAGGTCCTCTGGTTCCCCCTTATCTCCGGTCAAAGCAGGGCCCCCATTGTGTGCCGGGGTACTGCGGGGGCGGCCGCGTCACTGGGGGCTCCTGGCGGTAGCTGTTACAGGGAGCTGCCATGTTGCTCGGGGTTCTCGCGCATGCACGGTGAGCGCGGGAGTTGCGGCGATCCTCAGACAACTCACGCATGCGCAGTGTAAAGTGTGCGAAGCTCCGCAAATCAGGGAAGGCTCCTGGTAGGAACTACAAGTCCCATGAGCCATAGGGACGACCACCTGATGCCAGGGAGTCAATAGGGCGCAAGGATTCTCCAGGAAGGGAAGTAGGAGGTTGCGCAAGGGACCACGTTAGTCAGTGGGTGCCAGGAAGGGATAGGGGACAGAGGTGTCTGTGCAGAGAGGCAAGTAGCCTCTGCACTAGGACAGAGAAGCCCCTAGGCCCCAGATAGGCCTTGAGACACCAAGTTTGTGGCTGCTTAAGAGACAGGCCCTAGTATAGGGACCATAGCCCTGTAGCACAGTAGTGAGAGTGAGGGACACAGTGGACGCTGCATTCCCTAAAGAGAGGTCAGGGACCAGGCATCGAGAGAGAAAGAGACATTATCCGGATGGGACCACCCTTGAGGGACATCGCTGAGGACATCGTGGATCGGTAGATCCTTTGCGAAGTATCTGCGGGCCCGGGTGCTGGAGCTCCCGGCAGGTATTGTTACTATGTGCACCAACATACCGGTTCATCACAGGCGCTGATCACGCCTATAGGGGTGGGTTCTTTGGGGACACTATTGGGATAAGTGACTAAAGGGACTTTTCTCGTACTGTGGACACGGTGTGGGGACACGGTGTGGGGTACGCCTTGGCGGGGCGTGGGTATGGTGTTCTTATTCATTATAGAGTGTTAAGATATAAATATGTTCAGTAAAGACTTTCTGTTTTATGCAAGTGTGTGATCACTGTGGTTGTGTCCTGTGAGGGGCTCCTCACACTCTGTTGGGATCCCTCCCAGGTGGAGGCGCGGCACCAGATTAGTAAGGGTATCACCCCAGGCTCTCCGTAGCAGAGGCTTAGGCTCCTGTGAGCCAACAGGTAGAAAGGCAGCATCAGTAGTTTCTGTGTTCAGGGGGAAACAGGGCTACATAACATTTGCAACCACACTTAGACAAAGTAAATATCTATCTATATATAGCCAGGTTCCCCTTGCAACCCCCCCCCCCCCCTTACCTTCGCTGTGACCAGGGAGTTGTGGGCAGTCAGGATGGCGTGCGGGTCGCTGGAGGTCCGCGGCAGCTCCCTTCACATGGCGCCACCATCTTGCTAATAGCCGTGCATGCACATTGGGCAATTCTCGCATGCGCAGTACGGCCGAGGCAGCGGCAACCATTACAGGAGCTCACGCATGCGCATTGACCTTCCGGAAGCGGCGACCATGTTAGAGCAAGCTCCGCAGGGGAACTACAATTCCTGACAGCCTCTAGGGCAGCGATCACATGGCACAAAACAGCTATTAGACTGCAGGAATAGCAGAGAGGAAGTTGGATACATTTGGCACGCTGGGACCTCGCGCTTCAGTCTGAAGTGAAGCAGAGACATAGAAGGTAGTGTGACAAAGTACCTTCTTGTTCTGTACCTTTTGTCCAAGGATCAGCACTTTCACACAGCCTTCCAGGTAGAGGAGACAGTCTTCTGACAGAGAGGTGAAAAGCTTGGCCTGTTTATTTTGCCATACAAATGCTAAAGCAGATAACAGGAGTAAATCAAACAAACAAAACAAAAGTCTTTGCTTTTTCCTCAGCATAACACAGCTTTTCAGCACACCCTCCTCTTGAGAGTAAAACAGCTCTGTCTTGCTCTGTTTAGAGCAACCTTTTAATCATCTCCCTGCTCAATCAGCTGCTCCAGTCCTGTGAAAGCTGGGAGAGCTAGAAGTCCCGGTCTGGATTCCCCTTGGTAAATCTCCAAACCGTGGAGTGGAGCAGAAACCCTGCACTAATTTAGGGCCGTAATATCCTCTTTTCACTACTGTTCCCTCATATCTGTCACAGTAGTGTCCAGGGAGCTGTGCTTCCCTGGACTAGGCCTAGTTTGTCCCCTTAGGCCCAAGGTAGACCCATAGACCCCATAAGCTTGTGGGTTCTGCAGGGACAGGCTCCTTAGATACGGACATTGCCCCATTAGCCTACAGCGTCAGGGACACAGCTAGATGCCGCACGCAGTACTTGCGGCCTGTGGTCTGGGACCAGACCACCACCGCAAGATCTAGAGACTCTCTTCATGGTGGGACACTCCAGCCGGAGTCCACCCCACGTAGAGATGGATGCCATTGCTGATGACGACGGACAGACGGGCCCCTTTCATCAGTTGGCTGTACCTGGGTGCCGGAGCACCTGGCAGGTATCTACCACAACAAGTACACCAACGTTCACAAACATTTCTGTGGGTAGTGCTACCGCACACTTTGGGGGTGGGTTGTGGCTCCTGTGGACACGAGGGTGGTTAGGTGCCAGGACACCTCAGTACTTTGGGGAAAACCTCACCAGGGTGTGGACAAGTCAGATGGAGAGTGGGGCAATGTGGGGTATTACAGTCATGCGAGGCCTGTATAATATACGTATTGTGTGTTAGAGTATAGCTAATGTTCAGTAAACCTGTTACTATATACCCGTGTGTGTGTTTATTGTATTGGGTCTTGTGAAGGGGGTTATCCAGCGCTGCTAGGATCCCTCACAGGTGGGGGGCGCTATCACCAGAACGACTCAGGTACACCCCAGGCTCCCTGTAGGGGAGGATCAGGCCTCCTGAGAGTGCACCACACGTAGTCGTCCTAGACATGGGGGAAAGGGGGCTACATATATTTGACCGCAGTTATTGAATTTTTTATATTTATTTGTATATCATTTTATACAAATGTAACCAGGTCCCCCCTGGCTCCCCGGTCGTTCCGGTCCCTCTCCCTTACCTCCGCCAGGGTGGGGGCTGCTGAGGGGGCGAGTGTGTCGCCGTGTGCTCATAGCGCCGTCGGAGGCAGGGCGCCACCATCTTTGTTGTGTCCATGCATGCGCGGAGGCTTGCGCATGTGCAGACGCGATGCAGCGGCCATTACAGTGAGGGAGATAGGCTTGCGCATGCGCAGAACGCTAGCAGCAGCCATTTTAGGAGCGCAGGGACTATTGAGACACCTGGGAGTAAGGTGTGGGGTGCAAAGCCCTGCGAGGTGACCGGTTGGTTGTGCCATTAGTGTTATAGAGTGACACCCTGTTGATGAGATGTGATTGTTATATTGTTATGCTTATGCGGTAAACTGTTTTATATATACCTTTGGTGTATTAGTTACTGTATGTGGGTCCTGTGTTAGGGTCATTCTACCATTAGAATCCTACACAGGTGGAGGCGCTGTATATAGGAGTATTGTTCCAGAGGATACATCCCAGGCTCTCACTGGCAGAGGCTCAGGCCTCCTGTGAGCCTGACAGGTAAAGCACCACACACCTGGTAATAAATATAGATTCCCTTCACATGCATTCTATCTGCAATTGTGTGGTGGATACCTATCCAAGCTTCAAATTGCAAAGCCAGTATAACCAGCCTCACACTGATGAGACCCAAAAGGTCGAAATAGCTGCCTGCGAGTAGGTTTACTGGCTTTGCACTTAACCCAGGCTGTGCTGAAAAGCTGTGCAATGCAGCAAGCATAAGCTTATAGGGGTCCATGTCAAAATTAATTTGAAGCAAACGGTGGCACTGTGTGCTCATTTGCATGTCATTTCCCAGAATCCCTTGCTGCAGTGGAAGTGCTGTGTGCTGGGTGTTAATGGTGAAAGTCAGGGTTACAGACCTGTCTAAGACATGCAAATGAGCATACAGTAATATATCCATTTGCTATATATAGAGAAATATATATGTGTAGCCAGGTCCCCTTGTCTTTCCCCTACCTCCGGTTGCGGGGGGGGGACAACAACGACACACCTCCGTGTATGTCGGGGAGCTGCAGGGGCGAGTGCATCGCCGGAGGCTCCAGTGGTTCTGTCTGTAGGGCGCCGCCATCTTGCGTGAGTTTCGCGCATGCGCATGACGACCGCGGTGGCCTTTGCTAAGTCATGCTTGTGCAGTATAGTGGACGCACGCGGTGGCTATAGAGTAGAGGCTCCGCGGGGACTACATAGGGGCAGCATACCAGGTGATGCCACAGCAGCCAATAGGGCTTACAGATTCCCCTGCAATGATGGTTACATTTGGTGCGCTGGAAGCTGACAGGCAGTCGGTGCTGAGTCACGAACAGGTTAGGATGTATGTGCAGGGGTCTGTGACTCTCTGCACTAGGCCAGATACCCCCTAGGCCCAAGCTAGGCCCCGACTCATACAACTAGATTGTGGCTGCTACAGGCCCTTAGGTAGGGACCCTGCCCCATTAGCGTTTTTCTAGCTAAGGATACAGCTGCAAGCTGCGTAGCTCTGGCCATAGTGATCTTGGACCAGATTGCTTCACTGGGACTAAAGACTGTCTTCGTGTGGGACACTCCAGCGGGATACCACCCCACGCGGAGGCGGACTCGACGCCGAGGATATCGCTGATATCGGATCCTCTATGTTTCCCCAGCAGGTACCTATATCTGTAAAGTGCACCAACCAAGTACACACACTATAGGGGCAGCGCTGACCACATATAAGGGGTGGGGGTTGCATACGTGTGAACACCTGGGGTGGTTGGGTGCCCGAGGGCCCCATCAGGTGCTGTGGACATGGTGTGGGTTACACGGTGGTGGTATAAGACCCTGCGAGGCGAAGGGGTAGCTGTATTATATAATTATCTGCTGCTTATTCATATATTCCTAGTAAAGGTTATCGTTATATGCTGTGTGTTATTATTGCGTGTTCCTGTGCGAGGCTATCCCATCTAGTTAGGATCCCGTGCAGGTGGAGGCACTGTTACCTATGGAATCAGGTACACCCCAGGCTCCCAGCGGCGGAGGCTCAGGCCTCCTGTGAGCCACAGGCAGAGCACCATATACACGGTAGACACCTTTTCTCCAAGAGGGTGGGGGAAACAGGGCTACATATGTATAATAGTAATGTGGATTGCATCTTAGGCTACGTCCAATGCAGGGGAAGCCGCGCTGAGCCGCGTGGATGCTCCACGCTGAGCCCCTGCATCCTCAATGAGGATGTCTTTAGAGGGGGCTCACGCGCACGTCCGCAGGCGTGCTGAGGCGCAGGTATTTTCAGCCGACAGCAGAGCCTGTTTCTCAGTGCGCTGTCGGCTGAAAACCTCCAATAACAGCATAGCAGAGTCAACGTAACGGTGCCGTGACGTTGACGTCGGTGGGTCGCGGGCTATTGGCCCAGCGACGTCAATGCCCCGCCTCCCGATCACGCACACTGGCTCGCCTGCCAGTCCATGGGATCGCTCCTGACCGGGCAGGTGAGCCTCGGCGTCAGCGCGGAGGTGCGCGGGCTGAGGCTCTATGGACGCACCCATCATGCAGTTCTAATTTTGCTGAGTGAGACTTTTCTGAATTCCTCAATGGCTAAAAAGTGTCAGGTTTTTTCCCAATGAGTAAAGTTAGTGTAATGTTCGGGGCAGAGAAACATTAAAATGTCTGTTCTCTCTGTTTGGCTATTTGTCAAATTCACACTGTTGAGTTAATACATGGGCATGGTTTAATATCTGGATATTTTTTTTATTTTATTTTACAAACATGTGGCTGTTTCTTTGCACCTTATTTAGTTGTTTTTGCAACAGTGAGACTTTGATAAATAGACCCTGTAACTCTTCACCCAAGCCATGCATTGCAGGCCTTCCAGAGGTGACGAGGTTACAATGTAGACAGATAATGACACCTACTTTCCAATCGGGATACAGAGAAGCTTGGTCTGAGATATAGCGCCCTCTGACCTTGCACCAGTCACTTTATCGCTATGTGCCCCAGATGTATTAGCTAGTAAACAGTTTAAAACAAGGGTTCATAAATCCTTAGATTATATATATATTCATGTAGAGGTATCACAGGAATCGGGAATACAAAATCAGAGGAAGGTTCACCTGTTCCTCCAGCAATGTTGTGTACCTCATCATGTGCATGAAATGCCCAGGGGGCTGCTACTACATAGGTGAGACGGGGCAGGGGCTAAACAAGAGAATGAACCTGCATCGCCAAAGCATCACACGCGGAACAAGAGACAGTCCTGTCGGCGAACATTTCTCTGACTCTGGCCATAAGATGAACGATCTAAGGGTTGCCATACTCAAAGGTAATCTTAAAACACCGAAAGAAAGACGGTTGCATGAATACAAATTTATGCAACTGTTCGGGACACTTAGCGGTGGCCTAAACAGAGATCGAAATTTTATGAGTCATTACTGACACAAGGGAACTCTCTTCCCATGAGCGCTAAAGGCCATGTCTGTATATACTGTGCTATATGTATGCACACACAGCTGTCTCTTACACATACAAATACTCCTTGTTTTTCCATCCCTATACACCAATAGGGAACACATAGTATCTACACACACTTTTAGTTATGCTATAATGTCTCACATTTCCACATCTACCCACACCATTTATATTAATTCCCACTCCACACACACCTTTTGTAAAGCACTGTATTTATTCTCCATTCATTTATATTCACACAGCTACACACACACAGACTCTTACATCACTTACTTTCAGGAACCATTTAACACCTCTAGCCATAAATCGCATCCACACACGGGGGAAGGACGAGCACAGATAACATTCCAAGAGACACTGTTTTTAAGTATTCCCTTTGCTTGCTTCATTCATTGTAACATCGCCGTTCTGTGGCTAACGAAATGCTTTTATTTGTGCGCGCTTTCAAGATACACTGGGGGCTATGCACTAAGCTCAATGGCTTTGCGTTCTGATGTTCAAAAAAAGCACGTCCGTTAAAAACACTAAACAATAAAAAAACTATTCTGTCCGGAAAGCACGCCAAATGACGATGCTCGGCGAGGATACAAGCTGATACCGGAGGTACGGGAATGGACTTCCGAGATTCCTGAGCGAATTAATGTATTTGTCCAGAATATCTCTCCATACCCCATGGCTTTCGATCCAGGGTGAAGATGGGGACGAATATACCCCGTAACCCCCGTGGAAACTATGTCTCATGTGAGTACTGCTGCGGTCGCAGAACACCCAGCGGAACTACCTTTCAATTTCAGGGACTCAACTCTATCGGCCAAATGGAAAGACCGACTGACGTCCAAATTGCAAAAATGCCGGGCAGTATTCTCCACAGGTGAGATAGATGTGGGCTGCAGCAAAAGTGCCCAACACACTATTCGGCTTAGGCATGCCACTCCCTTCCGGAGAACGATCTCGTCGCATCGCCCCCCGGGATGTGGACGATGTAAGGAATGTCTTACAAGAGATGGAGACAGCAGGGATTGTGACCGAATCCCGGAGTCTCTATGCCTGGCCCATCGTGGTGGTGAGGAAGAAGAATGGGTCGGTCAGATTGTGTGTCGACTATCGGACACTGAATAATCGTACGCTATCAGATCAGTACACCCTCACTCGCATTGAAGAGTTACTCAACGCAATAACTGGGAGTCAGTGGTTCAGCGTCCTGGACTTACGGTCTGGGTACTATCAAGTACCAATGAGTGCCAAACACCAGGAGAAGACTGCCTTTGTCTGTCCCCTGGGTTTCTATCAATTTACACGTATGCCCCAAGGCATCTCCGGAGCTCCCGTGACCTTTCAGCGCCTAATGGAGAAGACCATCATGACATGAACCCCCGGGAATGCTTGGTCTACCTGGACGACATCATCGTTTTTGGTAGGACCTTGGAAGAACATGAAGAAAGACTGCTGAAAGTACTGGACCGTCTGGGTCGAGAAGGCCTGAAACTGTCCCTTGACAAGTGCCAGTTCTGCCACACCTTGGTGACATATGTGGGACACATTGTGCCCGCGTATGGGATCGCCACTGATCCGGCCAAAGTCGAAGCTATGGTGAATTGGCTGCGACCGGGAAATGTCATGGAGTTACGCTCGTTCCTTGGGTTCTATGGCTAGTATCGTCGCTTTGTGGAGGGGTACTCCAGTAAGGCAAAGCCTCTAAATAATCTCCTCAGGATATATCCTGAAGACACCGGGCGAAAGGCCACATGTGCTCAAAAGCCGTTCGATGATAAATGGACGACTGAATGCGAACGGGCCTACCAGGGCTTGAAGAGAAGCTTAACCAAAGCACCTGTGCTTGATTATGCTGATCCGGAACAGCCTTATGTTCTCCATGTAGACGCGAGTCTTAATGGCTTAGGTGCAGTCTTACACCAGAAGCACCGGTACATAAGCCGCAGTTTGACCCCCAGTGAGCAGAATTATCCGGTACACAAGCTAGAGTTCCTCGCCCTCAATGGGCCATCGTGGACAAACTCCATGACTACACTGGCGACACACTTTATTCGAGCTCGGCTAGTCCCACGAATTCGGGTATACCCGGGTGTATTGAGGTTTGTGACTGTTTTCTGCCCGAGTGCATTGAGGTATTTTCCAAGCAGGGATTGAAGCATTTTATTCCCGCTGGCTGCAATACTGCACAGTATATATATATATACTGCATTACAATTCATGAATTTATGCCATCTGGTAGACACGCGAAGCATTGCAGCCTATTAAATCCTAATCATTATCATTTAACAGATCAGCCGCCCGTCAGCCAGGCATGAACCCAGGCTGGGAAGGCAAACGCAACGGGGCTTGTCAGAGGTGAGGAGCGGCGCATTCCAGGTATCTGCCAGGTACATACTGGGTATTTGCTCGAATAAAGTGTGTCGGTGCAGTATTTGTATGGAGTTTCTTTCGAAGTACGAATGGATAATAATCCTCTCACCTACATGCTGACCTCCGCTAAACTAGATGCTACCGGCCACCGATGGTTGGCAGCGCTATCCAACTACCAATTCACGCTGAAATACAAACCAGGGCCTCTGAATATTGGAGCAGATGCTCTATCCCGAAGACAGGGCTGAGCCCCACTCCAGAAAACTGTTGGGAGGAGATACCGGGACCAGGTATGAGAGCCATGTGCAACACGGCCGCTGTCATAGCAGATAGAGTGGTCTTCTCAGAGTAAAGGGTCGCAGACTCATTAGGTTGTCAATCCAAATCTATCCCCGCTGCTTACTGTGACCAAGAAGGGATGGGTATCACCCACGATAAGATCATAATGTGGGAGGATATGGTCCAATATCAGATCCGGGACCCCATAGCTGGCATCATCCGCCAGGCCATCCAGAAGAACCAGCCTGCCATTCTGAAAAGGGCTACCCGCGACATGGTCGCCATTTCATGCGAGAAGTGGATAAGTTTGAGATTGACAATAAGTTACTCTATCGGGTGGTGCAATACCACAACCACCTGGAAAGAAGACAACTGGTTCTCCCCCGGAACCTTTACCATATGGTTCTGAAGGCCTTGCACGATGAGCATGGACATCTTGGTGTGTAGAAGACCTTTGGCCTCATCAGGGACCGGTTCTTCTGGCCAAAGATGCGTGAGGCGGTGGAACGACACTGTAAGTGGTGCTCCAGATGTATTCAACGTAATACACTTCCTACCAGAGCTGCACCAATGGCCCACCTGAAGAGCTCAGGTCCTGTGGACTTGGTATGCATGGATTTCCTGTGCATTGAGCCTGATGCCCCAAGTATCTGTAACGTGCGTTCCCAACCAAAGATCAGAAGGCCATCACAGTGGCAAAAATACTGTGGGAGAGGTACTTTGTGCACTATGGCCTGCCCAATCGCCTTCATTCTGACCAAGGCCGGGATTTTGAAAGCAAACTGATCCGGGAGCTACTCAAAATCCTGAAAATCACTAGGTCTCGAACCACTCCGTACCATCCGGAGGGTGACGCTCTGCCAGAGAGATTCAATAGGACATTACTGGACATGCTCGGTGCACATTGAACGGCGCTCAGAAAACAGAGTGGAGCCAACATGTGGAAGCTCTAGTACTCGACACGAATCCACTGGATTCTCCCCCTACTTCCTTATGTTTTGGCGCAAAGTCAGGTTACCAGTGGATGTACGTCTGCGAGTGTCAACCGATGGGATACACAATGCAACGCACTTCCGATACGTGCAAAGGCTTCGGGAAAACCTGCAAAAGGCTTACCAGCAAGTCGAGAAGTCCGCTGCTCGACTCAACGCCAACAACAAAAGGTGCTATGACCACCAGGTCAGATATCGGGAAATCTGTCCTGAAGATCCAGTGCTTCTCCGCAACTTAGGAATTCCCAGGAAGCATAAACTCGCTGACCGTTGTCGTGACGGTGTCTATGAAGTAGAGTGACAGATGCCAGGCCTCCCGGTCTACCGTATAAAGACACGGATGGTCGGGTAAGGGTCTGGCACTGTAACCACCTTCTCCCTATTCCACAAGTGGGGGATGATGAAGCAGAAATATCGGCTACACCCCAGGACGGTGAGCTGCAACAATTAAACGATAACCCAGAAACTATCTCTTAGGCCACTAATGATCACCCAGAGGGTGAAGAGACTGTTAATGAGACTATAGAGAATCCAATGGAGGGACCCTCTCAAATGGGACCTCAAAGTCCCGGAGCACCTCCCGTAGGAGCTACGGCTAAAGGGCCCCGTCGCCAAATGCCAAATGAGCCAACCTTTGGATCCCCGAAGCTTGTGCTTCTTGCCCCACAGAGACTATTCAGAGACATTATCACCCTCAATGGGAGAGCTGAGCCTCAGGACTATACCTATTACTCCCCAGAGGGAGTAGCAGAAGAACAGCTCTGGAGGAGCCAAAGAATTAGGTACCCTCCAAACCAGGTAAACTATGATTTAATTGGGGCATCCGACTATGAGGCTCAGCAGTGGTCTCAGAGCAAAATCCAATGTGTGATTGTGATGCTCAGAGAATTGTGCAACATTGTTTAAAGTGAAATCAATATGATAAGTTGTACATATTATGCCTTGCATTTTTATTATGTAACATATATATATATATAGCGTTATATTATTGTGTTACGCTGTTCCCAAGCGGGGTCGTTGATATTTTCACCAGGGGCAAAGTGTAGTAGGTTTCCCCCTGGACCCCCCTTACCTCAGGTTGCGTGCGCGCACCCCGGCGAGGTGTGGGAGGTACTGTGGGTGTGGTGGAGCGGCGAGTGGATCGCCGGAGGCTCCGGCGGCTTTCCTTGAAGGGCGCCGCAATCTGCATGCGCATTAAGGGCTGGGAGTTGTGCATGTGCAGGACAGTCAGGTGTAGGAGAAGAGCCTCCGCGGGGACTACAGCCCCCAGAAGGCTTAGCAGGGCTGCAGTCACATGTCACGCGTGAGCCAATAGGGCTGCAGTATTCCCCTGCACGGATTAGTAACATTTGGCGCACTCAGACCTTGCTAGTCAGTCGAAGCTGGGACAATGAATGGGTAGGTTGTATGTGCAGGTGTCTGTGGCACCTGCACTAGGCCAAGTACCCCCTATTAGGCCCCAGCTAGGCCCCGACTCATCTCAATTTGTGGCTGCTATAGGGACAGGCTCTTAAGTAGGGACACTGCCCCATTAGCTGTTTCATAAGTTCAGGGACACAGTTGCATCGCTGCGCAGCCCTGAGGATTGTGATCTGGGACCAGATCACCCTGCATGGTATAGAGACTATCTGTATGTGGGACACTCCAGATGGATACCACCCACGCGGAGGCAGACTCATCGCGGATTACATCGCTGGATCGGCGGATCACATTGTTCTTCCAGTCGGCGCGCCCGGGTGCTGGAGCACCCGGCAGGTACCTACCTCATTAAGTGCACCAACCAACACACACACCATAGTGGCAGCACTGACCACATATAGGGATAGAGTTATACCCTTGTGGACACCAGGGTGGTCAGGTGTCCGAGGGCCACGCAGGTACTGTGGACACGGTGGTGGGTTACGGCCGTGCAAGGCTTGGTGGGTAGCTATACCTCATTAGTACTGTTATGATATGTGTGGCTCATGGTTATGCGGGTTATAGACTAATAGTAAAGTATGTGTAACGGGTTTTTCCCCCCCCAATCGCAGATATATTGTGGGTGCAAGGAACATATAGTGTTACCAGGTGTGTGGTGCGTTACCTGTTGGCTCACAGGAGGGCTGAGCTTCCACCAAGGGGAACCTGGGGCAGTTATAAGATACTATGAATAACCACTTACTCGGTGCAGCGCCTCCACCTGCGATGGTTCCTAGCAGAGCAGGAATTGTTCCTCGCAGGACATCATACAATAACCATATACACGATATGTGAGATAACCAAATACCTTTTACTTTGGAACATAAGAAACACATATATTATCACACTGAAAATAACAGGTGTCCCTCTCTAGAGGAGACACTAACGGCGTCGCGCAGGACGCTTCCCCAACACCAGGTGATCCCACCCAATGTCCATAGAAACTCCACCCAATGTCCCGCACTCTTGAAGAGAGAGGCAATGGGTGACTGCGCAGTCACTATTATACTAAGGGCCCGTTGGTGCACTTGTATTTGATAGTACCTGCCGAGCACTCCGTGCTCGGAGCCGCAACAGCTTCGCAAAGGATCAGTCGTTCTGGGATCAAGTCTGATCCGGTCCGGTGAATCCTTGCTTGGGGTCCCCCCAGGGGCGATCCCACCCTGGAGATAGTCTCTGGTCTCGGGTACCGACTTGAGCCCAAGTCGTGTCTCGTGGAGCGCAGCGTCCGCTGTGTCCCTGTCTATCACTGGTACTACGTGACACGGTCCCTAACCTAGGGCCTGTCCCTGTAGAACCACAAGCTGGGGAATGAGGACCTACCTGGGACCTAAGGGATTAATGGCCTATCCCGTCCCCCTAGCTCTTCCCGGTCCTGACTCTAACTAACTACTAACCTCGCAGCACTTTCAGTAACTTGCTACAGCCTACTCGCTACCTGCAGCTAACGTACTGCACTAACACTGTGCCTGCCTGTCAGACCTCACGGCGCTGACAGCCGTGACCCTGACAAGACAGCACACTAACACTAAGGGCCACGTCCCTATCTTGGGCCACCCTGATCAATTACCCACTAATCTGGTGGGGAGTTGGGGCCTACCTGGGGTGTGGGTACCTATCTGGGTGCAGGAGCTGCACTCGCTCCCCGCACCCTTCCTTCACTCACAGCTCCCTGGCTCCAACTGACAAGCATGCTGCAAACCCCGCGAAATGTATCTCTTTTCTCCCTCTAGAGATCCTTGGCCCTCATTGGCCACACTGAGGCACCTGATGTGCTTGGCCCTAAGCCTCATGGGAGTTGTAGTCCCGTAGAGGCTGCAATTACATTGGGGCCGCGTGCGCGCCTTCCCTGCGCCTGCGCGAATCCCTAATGGCTGCCGCAACCTCTCCTGTACTGCCCCTACCCTCGCGCAACTTCTCCCTAGCTCTCGAGGCCTCCCTGCGCATGCGCGAGCTATCTGGGGCTCTCCTGCTTCTGGGCCATCCCTGCGCATGCGCGAGCTAATGCGCAATGGCGGCGCCCTCCTCGCCCGGCTCCGGGAGCGCCGGGAGCCCTGTGACGCGCGTGCGGCCTTGGCAACCGGCCGCACGCGTCCCCGGCAACCCCCGAGCCGGGACCTGACCGCCCTCACCTCTGCGATCGCTGGGCGGAGCCGCCATTGGACTCGGCGGCACCCGCGATCGGCAACCAGGTGAGGGGGGTGCTGACAGGCTGGGGAGACCTGGCTACATATGTATTATTGTTTTACAACATGGTCGTGTATTATTCATATATGTTTCTGCACGGAGTTATCCCACAAAGTTAGGATCCCGCGCAGGTGGAGGCGCTGTCACCTATGAAATCAGGTAACCCCAAGCTCCCAGCGGCAGAGGTTCAGGCCTCCTGTGAGCCACAGGTAACACATACACACACCGTAGACGCCTTATCTCCCAGGGGGTGGGGGAAAGTACGCTACATATATATATATATATATATATATATATATATATATATATATATATATATATATATTTGCCTTCAAATTCTTTATGGGCTAGCTACCCAGCTACCTGAACAAGCTCCTCACCCCTACCACATGCAGCACTTATCACCTGAGATCAGACTCCAAAAGACTGTTCATGGTCCCAAGGCTCAACAAAGTATCCGGCCGCTCCTCCTTCTCTTACTGTGCACCCCAAAACTGGAACAACCTACCAGAGACCTCACATCCTCCACCAGTTTAAGTTCTTTCAAAACTAAGGCTGTCTCACGTTTTAATCTGCTCTGTAACTGTTTCATACGCCCATAATATTTATTATCTTTAACTGTGCACGCAATGTCTTGTATATAATGTATACCCTGTTCATTTATGTAACTGTATTTGTAACCAAGTATTATTTGTCTTAACTCTGTGCCCAGGAGATACTTGAAAAACGAGAGGTAACTCTCAATGTATTACTTCCTGGTAAAATATTTTATAAATAAAATAAATAATATATATTAGTATATAATACATTAGTAAACAGCAGTTCTGAATATCCCAGCAGGGATTTAAGATATCATGGTCTTATCTAGCCAAGTGGCTTTCAGCTCAGAAAATTGCTTATGTTCTTACTCAGTGAACTTCCCAGTTCCTCTAAACTCATGAAATCTGACTCCCTTATGACTACATATTTGAGCAGTCCTGGCTGTGGTGGTGCGTCTGTGTGCTGAGCTGCTTACAACATTACATTCCTGCACAAACTGTTTAAAGATTGACTGTGAAAGGACAAAAACTGGCTGGATTGATAACTCTGAACATATGTACTTGGACTTTGCTGATGCTCTCCTTTATTCAGCCACCTCAGTAAATCCCTCGAGGCACCCTCTGCCTCCTATCTCATTGGGAGAGGCAGGGCTAATCATTTTCAGACTCCCCCGCTGTGTCTCTGAGACAGAAGGAACAGCTTAGAGCTGAGGTTTGTGCTTTGAGGCCAATGAGATCTTTCTGGGCAACATTTACCCCTCCTTCCTCTCATGAGAGCAATTATAGAAACAACAGACAATGCAGCTACGTTTATCTATCAACGTATTCCATAAGTATACCGATGTGGTGTACCGGTGTGAAAATACTACCAGATTATTTAGGAATACATGTCCCCTGCTATGTTAAAGCGTTTTTTTGTAATGTTAGAAAACTGGAGTTAAATGTTGGGAAATCGTATTTTGTCAGTTGTTATTTATTCAGGACTAAATTAGATGAAAGGCGTTTTAGTTGCTAGATTTTTCAGCATGACGCAGTTTGATAATTGCCTGAACTTTAAGGAGGCTCCTGAGAATGATGGCAATATTGTGTACAGCGAGCTGTTTCCACCGGCACACGGCAGAGAAGAAAATACTGAGCGATAACCTTGACAGAGAAAAGGGGTACAGGGATAAAAGACATACACAAACGGATAGGGGAAGGTTCCTGACACGGACAGGCTAGCAAGGGATGTGCTGTTGTCATTCTTGTATTTCCCTTGGGTGCAGGGGTGGCCAACTCCAGTCGTCAAGGGCCACCAACAGGTATTAGGGATATCCCTGCTTCAGCACAGGTGGCTCAATCAAAGACTGAGCCGCTGATTGAGCCACCTGTGCTGAAGCAGGGATATCCTGAAAACCTGACCTATTGGTGGCCCTTGAGGACTGGAGTAGCACTGTGGATATTCTGAACACAGGATACATAAAGATTGGCCCCCTGCAGACGCACTTACCAGAACTCCCTCCTACTGTCTCTGTACGTTCTCCCTACCTACCAATTAGAATGTAAGCTCCTCAGGGCAGGGACTCCTCTTCCGAAATGTTACTTTTATGTCTAAAGCACTTATTCCCATGATCTGTTATTTATATTATCTGTTATTTATTTGATTACCACATGTATTACTACTGTGAAGCGCTATGTACACTAATGGCGCTATATAAATAAAGACATACAATACAATACAATACAATACCCCTGCTTTAGTGTCACAGTGCCTTATTATTAAAACGGCCTGGTGATGTTCAGAGCCATGTTTGAAATATCAGTATGTATGTATATATATCTTTATTTATATAGGTACATAGCGCTTTACAATACACGTGACATAATATATAACACATAATGGAAATAAGCGCTTCAGACATAAAACAATAGGAAAAGGTGTCCCTGTTCCGAAGAGCTTACAATCTAAGTGTTAAGTGGGGGGAACTTACAGAGACAGAAGGAGGGTGTTATGGATAGTGTGTCTGCAAGGGGCCACGGTTAGTGCATATGAGATGTCTAGTATCCAGCACTGTCCCATCTACCCCTATTCTCTCTGCAGACTCCTGTAGTTCGCACATGCTACAGTAGGAACCATGTGAAATACGTGTCAGTAGTCTGTGACTTGCTGTAGCTCCTGATCGCACAGACATGTCTATCACATGCACATTTTGATATCAGTCTTATCTGAAGCTCTCAGTAACTCACTAGTCCTATTAAAAAGGGAAGATTCAGACTTTGTTTTTATACTAACCACCCTAATGTCAAAACCTGGCCTTGATGCACCTCTGGGATGACTCAGGGGTCAGGAGCCGTTCTACCTGAGTGTCCGGAGTTGGACAACACTGCCTATTTAACACATTGCATCTATCGAAAGACCCTGATTCGTTGACTGATGACGCTCATAATGGACTTTTGCACCGACACATTTTCAGGATTATTTATTTCACTTTTGCTTTATGATCTCCAGTTTTTGTGAGTGTTTTTGTTTCTTTACCATCGTTTACTGTACTTAATTCTAATTATTTAAGCTGGCACCATTTTGTCCAGGGGACAATGGATTAATACCATGCACTCAATCCTTTCCTATGAAATCTCGCCTGACATCTGACTTTTTAATGCACTACGGCTGCGGCCCCAGTGAGCGTGTGCACGCATGCGGCAGAGCGTCTGGCTGCGCGTGCACACATAAAAGCTGCGATCAGTGGACTCACCTACTCTGCATCGCGCTTTCTGCGGGAGCGCGCAGGTACCGACTGGGCCAAGCCCCTATAGAAGGCTGGTTCTTGTTCATGACGCACACGCCGTAGTGCGCAGCCGCGAACAGTGGGGACGAGGCCTAAGGCAGTGGTGCTCAACTCCAGTCCTCAAGGCCCCCAAACAGGTCACTTTTTCAGGTTATACTAGCTTCAGCACAGGCGGCACAGTCAAAGACTGAGCCTCTCATTGAGCTACCTGTGCTGGAGCAGGGGCTGATTGAGCCGCCTGTGCTGAAGCAGGGATATCCTGAAAACCTGACATGTTGGAGGGAGGGCTTGAGGACTGGAGTTCAGCACCGTTACACTTAGTTATGCAAGTAACATGACACACAAAAAGTGATTGTATTATTGCATTGTAATGATATTACTATTAATATTTGTGATAATAACTTGTAGTAATAATCTAGGCCTTTGTTTGAAATGGTAATGCTTAGTAACACGCTCAGGAAGAATAAGACTAGCAACATTAGGGATGAGTGGTTTCATTTTATTTTGGCTTTTGCTTCATGTTTGAGTTGTGTGTTGCAGTGCTGATGTTAAAGTTCTAGTGGGCGCTTTTAGGAAGTGTTATTAGGCGTAGGGGGGCCGTCAATAAATTAGGAGTCTGTGGGGCACCTAATCGCGCCTCTAACCTCGGCCTGTCCCACACACTAAAGATCCGTGTCTGGGACACATTTTGTACATCCCCAAATGAATGCAAGACTTTCATAATTTTTGCTCTGCATGTTATTTTTACAATTTGTCTTGCAGATGGGAAGACTGTGGACTCTGTCCTGCCACAGGAACAGATACAAGGTGAAATATGTGCTGTAAAACATAAAATGTAAATGTCTTTATTGTATGGGGTGTACTTCATGTGATCTGGAGGAAATTCCTACTGAATGATTAGTGATTCCCCATTGGTTTCTGGCAAAATTGGCTTGGGAAGGAACAACAAATGTATTGCTGACTTTGTCCAGGGGAAAAATGCAATCTCACACTTTTGGACATTTAAGCCGGTGCTACTATATCGTCTTTCTGTACATTGTGTTTCTAAATAAAGGTGGTCCTCGCTATCCGACGGTCCGTTATCCGTCTAAAGGATTATGCGACGCCAGATAATGCATTCCGCGGAACGCATTATCTAACATCTGAACGCATTATCTGATGACTGAACGGATTAGATTATCCGACGCTCACCGCCGCGGATTAACATTTGGATCTGCAATTAGATGGTCCGCTATCCGACGGCGATTTGCGGGACGGATTTCGGCGGATAACGGAGGACCGCCTGTATTTAAAACATATCATAGATTTCCCACCTATATTGGGATTGCTTGTCCAATAATACACAACACAGTGTGTCATGATAATATCATGAGATATTACGTTTATAATCAATATGGTGCTTCAGGGGTTAATGTGGCTATAGTTTGATTTAAAAAATACAAATATTGGGTTTTTGTCAGGTCAAGTCTTGTCCTGGGTCTGTGCTGATCTTCAAAAAGGGCTTAATTGGGGGGGGGGGGAGGGGCGCTATCACTGAAGGCCCACAAAGTGACATGTGCCGTTTAGAAGGCAATAAACGATAGCCAGATACTACTGTCAGCCTCAAATAAAACGAAACATTCTTGAATGATCACTTGTGCACCCCAGGGAGAGGTGACACAGAGGTCACAACTTAGTTGGGGAACTTTATTAAAAATGAGAATATCATGCAACATCATATACTCTGCATAATAACAGGCAGACATTTGTAATCGTGGCAAAGAGACAAATCAAACCGTACCACTCACCATATTCGTAAGAGGTGCCAAGGTCAGATATTAATTTGTCACTCAAATATAAGAGCAAGACGGTCATAATTAGTCTAGTTACGTCCGTCATAATCGCCTGAATCTATTCACATGACTCACGTGCCTCTTAAGTATTAAAGAAAGGAAGTTATGGGTGTGTTTATACATATAGGCACCTTTTAAATGTTTTTTTTAGAGCAAGGTCTTTTCTAAGTCAACCTAGCAGCTGATTACGACAGGGGTGGGCTTATGTTGTTTCAATGGGGATTGATTTTAATCTTATTTTAAGAAACTATTCTGCATTTACTGTAATTTTATGTTCTTGTAATTATATTTTTGTAATCTGAAGTACTGTTTTTATATATATATTAAACAATTCTTTAATAGGTAATGCTTTGGAGCTCTGAATGAACTGTTGCGCGCTCTTGAGTATGTATATGGTCAGACAAATTTTTCTACAACGGTTTTTGTGTGTTAAGTGCATAGTTTGTTCTATAATAAACAGGGTCCTGAGACCCTATCAGATATAATAATTTACATGTTTTGCATAATTCTTGGGTGGTGGAGGCGTATAGATATCATTGCAATTGAGGAAGGGGTTAATATTAACTCATTGAAAGTACCTTGCATAGGGGAAAAGTGACTTGACTAGAGTAGCCATGTGTATTAACCCTGGTTGCATATCTAATCACGTGCTCACTTGTGTGCTGTTCGTGAAAGATGGTATATGAGGACGGATGGAGGAGAGATATATCGTTCTTTTGAGGGAGCATTGTGAAGGTGACAAGTAGGACCGCTTGCGAGCTGTGAATTAACCCTTGTCCCGTATGCAGGTTACGTGCTCACAGGTGTGCCGTACGTGACAAATGGTGGGAGAATAATTCTTATTTTTGTTAATATCAGAGCTTTTTAGTGGTTTGTGTTTATGCCTGCGAGACAAACGAAACACTAAAAAGTGACTGACCTGTGTGAGACTTGCGACACATCACAGCTCAGTACCCCAAAGCTATTGGTCAGTGCTATAATTATAAAACATAACACAAGCAGACAGTTTTGTACTCTTAGAAAGTGAAACAAAAAAATGGAACAGACAAGCACAGCTTGTATAAGTAAATGTATTAGATACAAAAAATAAAACAATAACTGCTCACTTACATGTGAGTAAAACTCGACGGATTTTGTAAGGACCGCGGGAACTGGCACCTCCGTGGTAGGCTCGATCACCCGTTGGGTAGGATTCTCTCCCTTCTCGAGCTCTCCCTTGTCGGCGTCCTGCACCGGGTCTCGGGAGTTCCGAAGTCTTGCGGCATTCCTCCTACGTCATTTCCGGGTTGTGTGCGCAATGTTACACCGCTAGTCTGGTCTCGTCCTCTCCTATGCGTCCTCCGCTGGAGTGAGAGATCAGCCTTCTTTTGGATGTATGCATCAGTTCTTGGCGCTCCTCCAGTACCATTATCCCTACGCATTTTGCTCTTTAGGGCCTTCGTCACGGCGATGTTTACCTAGTCTCTCCTCACCATATAAATACTATATTCAATTGGCGAAGCCTCTGAAGAGCAAAACGCATAGGGTTAATGAATCGAGCCTACCGCTGAGGTGCCAGTACCCGTGCTTCTTACAACATCCATCAAGTTTTACTCACATGTAAGTGAGCAGTTATTGTTTTATTATTTGTTTCTAATACATTTACTTATACAGGCTGTGCTTGTCTGTTCCATTTTTTTGTTTCACTTTCTAAGGTTCCCCCCGGATGGGGGTTGCTGGATTCTGGACCTAATTACCTTGGTCTTTACAGACTGAGCATGCCAGTATTAACTTACTACCCCTAGTATTAGTCTAGTTGAGCACGGTATAATATTTGTGTAAATTTTGTACCATTCCCTCTTGTTTTTCTTTTGCTATCCTATATTTTCAGCAAGTGTAGTGAGCATGGCTGCTTTATACCGATACCAGGCAAAAGAGGTGCTGATGGCTCAGTGTGAGGCATGTGATCTCCAAAATCTGCCAAGAATGGAAGTCCGTCATAATCACCGGAATCTATTGATATGACTTACGTGTGCCTAAGTATTAGAGAAAGGAAGTTATGAGTGTGTTTATAAATCTAGTCACCTTTTAAACGTCTTTTTAGAGCAATGGTTTTTCTCTGTTGTAAAACAGTAAACCTAGTTGCTGACTTACGACAGTGGTGGGCTTATGTTGTTTCAATGGGGAAAAAAATAGTCCATATGTCTTAGCAAGGTAGTTTGAAAATCAGAATTCAACAGAGGTGTGTTTTGGACCAAACACCTACACTACCGACACGCTTTATTGCGCATCGGCCAGATCCGCAAGCCGGGAGATTTCCCGGCTTGCTAGTGGCCGCCCCTCGGCGTGCCGCGCGTCACCGATGCGCGGTCACGCGTCTTTGGGAGCCTGCGCCCCCTGCACGCGCGTCCAGGGCTCCCCGAGGGAGCCCTGGTGTCCCGCGATGTGGGGGACGGCGGCAGGGGGTTCCGGGGGACCCGGCGGACCCGGCAGCGGCAGGGAGAGCGCCCCGATCGGCGCGCGCCCGTCACCCTCGGGCGCGCGCCAGGCTACTGCTGCGGCCAAGAACGGGCAAATGCTCGAATAAACTTGGCCGCAGCAGTATGACATATGGTAATGTAATGTATAGGGATTTCTGTGTTATCCTGTTATTTTAAGAAACTATTCTGCATTTATTGTAATTGTATGTCCTTGTAATAATCTTTTTCTGTAATTTGAAGCACTGTATTTTATTACATATTAAACAATTCTTTAATAAGTAATGCTTTGGGGCTCTGAATGAACTGTTGCACGCTCTGGAGAAAGTATTTACATTTTTAGACACATTTTGCTACAACAGTTTCTGTGTGTTAAGTGCATAGTTTGTTCTATAATAAACAGGGACCTAAGACCTTGGCAGATATATTTATGTATATATTTTGCATAGTTCTTGGGTGGTGGAAGCGTTTAGAGCTGATTGCAATTGAGGAATGGGTTAATATGAACTCATTGAAAGTAACTTGCGCAGGAGAAAGGTCAGTTGAGTAGCCGTGTGTATTAACCCTGGTTGCATATCTAAGTCACGTGCCCACTTGCGTGCAGTTCGTGACAGATGGTATATGGGGACGGATTGAGGGGAGATAATGTTCATTTGAGGGACCTCTGCGAAGGTCAAAAGTGGGTCCACTTGCGTGTCAGCTCCTTGACGAAGCGCCCTTGCAGCGTGAAATGTGTAGAGGGAGAACATGGACCTTGCTGTCTGATTGTTTGTAAGAATAAAGCCTTTCAACTGTGACTGATTTCGTTTTTTAATTCATATTTGCTGCCGCTCCGGAAGCCCCCCGTCTTGCAGGTCACGGGCTCACAGCTGTGCTGTATGTGACAGTGTATCCCCATCCCCTAAAAAAAGGCTGTTCTATGTAGAAATTACCCTTCTATTAAAATACCCTTTAATTTAAAATATTGTTTCACTTTTCTCATGGGTCTACCTTCTAGCTTTGGAGAACTCTTGTTGTGACCTGTCTTGTACTACTAAAAATGCTACCATTCTGTACTTTACATAATCTATAATATTCTGTTCCCTTCTGTATTTCAAATTGTACATATAGAAATATTTCAGTCTTATGCCTGCAACTCATTGCTTTACAAACAAAAAGTGAATTATCCCAGCTCTACTAAAGGCGCCTACAACTAATTACTTTGCATGGATGGGGGAGGAATTGAATTAACCCCTTCACGGCTGAAGGGATCTCGATTGCATTACTATTGTTGGAAAGGCAAGACGTGTATGCCAGCCCCACCTGAATTGAAGGAGTTAATAATTACAGACAAAGGCTCCTGGGTATCGGTTCCCCGTCACCATGGTGACTGGGATGCTGTGCAAAGATGGGGCTGCAGGTAAAACACATAGTAGGGGGCCATTTATCAAGAGCCAACAGGAGACAAAAACGCTGAACAGCCACAATTCACATCATTGCTGGAGTAAATTAAATGTGCATTGTTTTCTGTAGCAGTGTTGCAATGTTATATCGCGGTATGGGTTTCGAGAAAGATACTTCCATCCAAACCATAGAAACTAGGTAGAAAAGTATATTTCACCTATTCGTCAACCTATTTCTATTGTGCAATTTTCACACACTTGTTATGATTATGCTGCTTTCCTTCAGTGCGGTACAGCTTTTGCACTGTTCTCCCCAGTTTAGCAGCCAGGAGAATTTGACAAAGTAGCCTTAACCTATTATAGAGATAGGGAGGCTTATTGAACAGGAGTCTCCCAGCTGCAAAACTCAGGTAGAAAACCCACCAGATTTATTATGGAAACACGTTCCCATTGAAATCCATGGGCTTATCTTGACTAAGCGTGTAGTGCTTCTGCACCGGTTCTGCCCTTGTTTTGCAGCCGGGAGATTTTAATAAATGACCCCCAAAGTAATTATTAGATATAACTGCTAAGGGTCATTCATTAACTCCTGCAGCCCACCAAGCCAATGGATACATGTGTAGCAGGGCACAATCAGACATACAGATGAAGTTTCCGGTTCTGTCTTGTCCTCTTCGCGGCTCCCGCGCGTGAACACTCCTGTCCCCCTCCCCCCGCCTGCGCTGTACACACAAAAAGTGTGCGCGTGCTTTACCCGGCATTTTACAAGCAGTAGCGGGTGAACGCATGCTGCGGGAGGCATAAATTCCCCCGCGGGCAGCCGGCGGGCTGCACACGGAGCGTCCCTGAAGGGTGGGTCGGAACCGGAGACTTCATCTGTACACAATCTTAGCCCTTAGCAGTTTCCCAGTAACACAATTGCCTATATAAAACAATATAATACTGCGGGACTGGGTTCTGAACTTTTGCAGACTTAACATTTTTTGGCCAAAAGACTGAACTAAATAACCCGTACTTATGAGAAGAAAAAAACATATAGAAATTAATCAAATAATTTGTCATATTCTATGTACATTGGAGCTTCTTTGCTTACCAGCAGGGTACAAATAACATATGACTTGATCTCTGTATAGCTAATGACAATGCCAGAGCAAGTTGCCAAGTACAATAATACAGGAGCAACACCATACAACAAACTGCTCCAAACTGCGTGCAATCTAATTGTTTGTATCTGAAGCCCAAGGTGGCCCGAAGCCTTAGACCACAAGATGGTCCTCCACAAATAGCTTTGTGGCCTCCAACACACGTAGAATAGCATCAATAAAATATTTCATGTCGCCCACTTGTTTCTGCCTCTCCACGAACAAAGCAGTTAAAAGCTGATACACATTTAGAATAGGTTAGGCTCAGCCCCAAGCCCCTGGTACTAAATGTAATGGCCTTTCATAGCTATTTTCACTCCTCTGACCTAGGTCACGCTGCATTCTTTGTATTTTCTGTAATGCATTCACACGCATCTTCGTGTTTGCTGTTAACTGTATGAAATACATTAGGTCAGTGATACCCAAACTTCAGCTGTGTCCATAAAGCCTTCGTCCGCGCGGAAGAGTGTGTGAGTGTGTGTGTGTGTGACGTCACCTGCGTGAAGCGGGTGCGTTTTCAGGGCATGGTAGATGCCCCATCGTGGGTGTATGTCTAGGGACGTGTCTGTGACGTCACGGAGCTGGTTCGCCCTCATCTGGCGAACCGCTCACGTGACCTGCCCGTCGCGCCGAGAAATCAGTTTCAACTGATTCCTTGCACAAAGCGCGCCCTTCCCGCGTGGTCTATGGTTGCGATCAATGACTTAAGGCAATATAATCGGGACGTCTCCGCATGGTCTTTGGCAGCATGGATGACGCCTTTGTCACTAAGGAGGGCTAACTCACAAAAATACATGAGCATTAACTGCATGATATTGTTCCACTGAATTACCAGTTTTAAGCGCAAGAGGTAGCCCTCTATGGCCCAGTTCCACAAAAGGTTGCTACGCTAAAGCACACATTTACTGGCATTCATATGAATGGGAGTTGAAGCAGGCTAAACCAGCACCCTTTTGTGGATTCGGATTACCTATGTGGGTAATGCTATATACAGTACGCTGAAACGGCAGTTCAATCCATTTATAGCCCAAAATCTCCATATACTTATTTGTTGCTTTTTTCTGTCTGAAAACGGACTTAACAGTCACTTCTGACAGTATAGAATAAAGGTCCTATAACACATAAAGCCTGTTATTTTAAAGACGGAAAAACAAGGTCTTAAAAAGCACACTGAAAAAATATTTACTTACCATCTTTATTTTGCATTTAAAGCTGCAGACCAAGCAATATTTTACATGTGCGTGTTTTTGTTTGAATAAATCAGTTCTGTACTATGAGAAAATACTTGTAGCATTTTTTTTAAACAGCTATGAATGACATTTTTTATGTATTATAATGTAACAAGCCTTTTTTCTTTCTATAGCAACCATTTACAAAGCCATATCACCGTCCTCATCTGAAACATGCTCTGGCACACCCCTTTTTGAGCCCTGCCCTCTCTTTCTAGCAGTGCACAAATTGAATCTATTTTTTTTAAACTGCTGCTTTAACATCCTGGTCTCGTGCTTAATTGTGCAATCCGCCCACAAATAACAATTTGTGGTTATATAAAACTATTTATGGAACTCAAAATTCGACAGGAAATGTTTAGAAAATACAGAGAAATCTTAAATTTAAAAAAGTTTATTTTTTTGCAACCATAATGACTTAAAAACTGCATGCAATTGTAATGACTATATCATCTAACGATACAGTGTCATCAACAAAATATTGTTTTTTTAAATCAAATATTACAAACTGCACCGTTTTAATGATCGAATTTCTTAACCATTTCTTTGCTTTGCAGTACTGTTGTAACTGATTGTAAGCTCTTCGGGGCAGGGACTCCTTTTCCTAATGTTACTTTTATGTCTGAAGCATTTAATCCCATTATGTGTTATTTGTATTATTCATTGTTTACATTATTATGTCACGTATATTACTGCTGTGAAGCGCTGTGTACATTAATGGCGCTATATAAATAAAGTTATACCTACTTTATTTGCCTTCCTCTGGATCAATATACTGTAAGTACGGATATAGGATAAAGTGTCTGTCGTCTAAATTTAGCATAGGTTAAACTTGATGGACGCATGACTTTTTTCAACCTCATCTACTATGTAACTACTATGTAACGATGTACATACACACACATACATTTAGGATGGTTGTGTTCCTGGCATATGAAAAAGTTGAGAAGAAAAATATTCACAAGGGTATTTAATAGGTTTAAGCAAACTTAAATCTCTTAAACATTATACTGTACATGGGTTCCATTGATTTCAGTGGGAAACACTTTATTCATAAATGTATTGTAGTTTTTCTGTTTCCGTTTCGCAGCCGCTAAACTTTGATACATAACTCCCAAGAAGTCCAGCGTCCACCTGCTTTACCAGCCAATATGACGAATAAATGGGTAGCTCCGTGGCTGATGCTATACATCTTATATCCACTGACCGTGGCCCCTTGCAGATGCACTTACCAGAACACCCTCCTACTGTCTCTGTACATTCTCCCCACTTACCACTTAGATTGTAAGCTCTTCGGGGCAGGGACTCCCTTTCCTATTGTTTTATGTCTGAAGCACTTAGTCCCATTATATGTTATAATATTATGTCACGTGTATTACTGCTGTAAAGCTCTCTATATATATAAAGATATATGAAACCTCCCTTCCCTATGCCTATGGGTAGTCGCAGGCGACTACTCATACTGCTGATACCTGAACGCTCACAGGAGGCCTGAGCCTCCGCTTCTGGGAGCCTGGGGTGAGCTCTCTCTCTTAGTGCAGCGCCTCCACCTATGAGTGATCCCAGCGTTGGCAGGATGACTCCTCATAGGAACCAATACAATCAGTTATAACTATATCACACCAGATATATATAACTTGTGCAGGTCCCCTCTGGCTCCTCAGACATTCGGTTCTCTCTCTCTCACCTGCGACAGCGTGAGGGCAGTTGCAGGGGTGATCGCGTCACCGGAGGCTTCCGGCGACATCAGCTACAGGGCGCCGCCATCTTGTGTGCGTTTGCACATACACGGAAGCTCGCGCACGCGCAGTATAGCCCCAGATGCGATACGGCAGCCATTACAGGGAGTGAGAAGAGGCGCTCCATAGTCAGGGACATCCCCCAGTTCGCACATGCACAGTTAGCAGCGGCGGCGGCCATTACACAGCGCGCACGAGGCCCCAATGTTAAAGAGAGCCACCAAGGACTACAGTTCCCAGCAGCCTCTGAGGACTGCACTTTCACCCTGGTCACAGGCAGCCAGACAGCCAATAAGGCTGACAGATTCTCATGCTGCAAAGTTGCAACAATGTTGTGTGAAGACAGGGATTGTCAGTTAGGAGCTGGGACACAGAGAGGGGAGGGTGTGTTTGTGCAGGGAGGAAAGTAGCCTCCTGCACTAGGCCAGAAGTCTCCCCTTAGCCCCCAGCTAGGCCCTACTCACCTCAGCTTGTGGTTACTACAGGGACTCCCCTTAGACTAGGGACAGTGTCCTGTAGAACCTAGACAAGTGAGGGTTCAGCCAGGAACCGTGACTATCCTGGCAATTGCTGTGAAGGTATAACATCCTCTGCGTTAGCAGAGATAAGAGACATTATAAAGGTGGATCACTCCATGCGGGAGCCACCCACCGTTGAGGCGGAGGCATCTTGGATCATCTCCTGGAGCAAGGGATTCCAAGCAAAGGTCATCTGCGCACCCGGTAGCAGGAGCACCAGGCAGGTATTATCTAAGTCACCAAGTGCACCACCTATACACTTCATCTTAGTGGGCAGCGCTATCCCACACGTGGGTGGGGTTGTGGGACTTTTGGGACTTTGGGTACAAGGACTTTGGGGATACTGTGTAAGGAGGTTATAGCCCAGTTAGGGGCAAGGTTATAGCTGCCAGCTAGTGGCAGAGGGTGGCATATATATCTTTGTGCATACTGATGATGTTGCACTGTTAAAGTATGATACTCTGTGTTGTGTTGCTATACAATATGATGTGATGTTATTGTGTTATTTGCTCGTTCAGTAAACCTTTTAGCCATAACCCTGGTGTATGTGGTTTCTGGGTGGGTTCCTATGCTAGGCCCATTCTACATTCCTATAGAATCCTACATAGGTGGAGGCGCTGACCGACGAGAACGTTCCAGAGATTCACCCCAGGCTCTCACTAGCGGAGGCTCAGGCCTCCTGTGAGCCTGACAGGTATAACGCACCACACCAGGTAACATTAGGTTCCCCGCACACACACCCACTATATGCGATTGGGTGGGGGGGGGGGAATACCCGTTACACTTGTATTTACTGACACACATATAACAATAGTATAAGATTTTATGCAATAACTATACAGAAGACTTGGCGTGGTTTCCCCCCAAAGTACTGAGGGCACCTTGAGCACCTATACCCCAGTGTCCACACAAGCAGTCCCACCCAAATCTGAGGTAGCGCTACCCCCTTGTGATGTGATGGTGCACGATGGTACCTTCCTGGTCTCAGGCCAGACCATGGTATATTGACAGTAGGCTGATGCTGCAGTAGGTCCCACGCAGCGGGGCCTCCGACACCAATCCCCTCACGCCTTAGGGTCCTGGCCTGTGCCCGCGCGGTGTGAACTTCAGCGAAGGGTCTCACACCAAATCCACAGCAACAGCAATTTCTTGTCACTGAGCACTATAGGGAAGTCCCAATAGCTAGGGGTAGTTCCTACATTACTTAAACTGGGTGGCTTGGGGCCTAAAGGGGCAGTATATAGTCCTAGCCAGGAAGCCTCTGGCTCCCTGGACACTACTTGCTCCTCTCTTCTTTTCAACTCCCTCATGACTAACTGTTGCCTCTCTGGTCCCACGGAGCAGTTCTCCATTCAAAAACAGCCCTCGCGCCTCTTTCCCGCAAACCCCCCTGAGACTTGTAGTCTCTGACAGTGTTTTCAGCAATGCCAAGGTAGCCGTCGCTCCGACCGCAACTGCGCATGCACGCCGGACCCAAAATGGCCACCGCCACTTCGCCCTGATCGCGCGGAGCCATTCCCCGCACCGGAGACAGGGGGACCATAGTGGGCCTCCGCTACATATACATACATTAACACCTCTACTACTATCTTGGTCAACACCCCACAGGATGGAAAACTTAGGGCAAATGTGGTGCAAACAAACAGCAACAGATTGATCAAAGTAAAATAGCTATTGATTACAATTGGATTCTTATTGTAAAGAAAAATATGATGCTGTTTTCTACACCACTCCGTTTTGCAGGTGGGAAACTTTTATAAATAAGTATGGCCTTGAACTCTGCGTATCCTATTGCAATCCATGCTTGTTTTACTATTATATCTCATAATAACAACTTTATTTCATATAACGCATTTCTCCCAATGGGAATCAGTGCTTCACAATTACAGTATAGTGCTGTGAGGATTGGACCTCGGTCCCGCCCCCGTGATGCATTGGGTGACGCCCCTCGTGCCGCAGTACTCCTGATGGGACCGGACCTAGGCTCCGCCCCCCGCGCCACGCAACGGAGGACATTCTTGTCTCCACTTCACGCCGGTGTCCCAATAGCAGGGACACGAGGGGTTAATGCTATCAGCAACTACTCCTCACCTGAGGTGCACTCCACCCCTGTTTACCAGTGGACAGAATATGTGTGATGAGTCACTGCCTGCAGCCTTCCCATTGGTCCTCTGCCCTTTATATGCTCAGCCAGCCCTCTGGCAAATTGGTTGAGCATAAACTTCTGTTTATGTTTCTATTGCTTGCCTCCGGCATCCTGCGGCCCTGCTGTTGCACTTGCATTCTGCCTTGATTTCTGTTGCCTTGGCCTCAGCTTGTACCCAGACCGCTGCCTTCTCTGACCCCTGACCTCGGCTTGTATTTGGACTCCCACCTTCTGTACTCCTGGACCCCGGCTACGCACAACGACAACCCGACTTCTCCAATCCTAGACCACGGCGAGTATAACAACCATTCTGACCTCCCCTACCCTGACCTGGCTACACGACCTTCACCCTGCACTCCGGACACAGTTACGTGGTTGTAGGTCGGTGTATATCACTATCCCCACCTCAGCCTTGCGGTCCCATCCTCTTTGTGATGAGCACTCATTACAAGTGCGCTGTACGCAGCACATAGGATTTTTACAGACACTGTCCCTGCCCCGTAGAGCTTACAATCTATGTTTTGGTGCCTGAGGCACAGGGAGATAAAGTGACTTGCCCAAGGTCACAAGGAACCGACACTGGGAATTGAATCAGATTCCCCTGCTTCAAACTCAGTGTCGTTATTTACAGACTCAGTCTCTTTACTCACTGAGCTCACTCCATCTCCTTGCATCGGCCTCACGTGTAACAAATCTTTTGGTCAAGTTTGCGCTTTGTGAAGTTTCGGTTGGCCCACTTAAGTTAGGTGCTAAATCGGCCGCCTTTAATCAGTGTATATCATTTGGTTTTATGATGTTTGTCATTTTGTACATTGCCTAACTTGGTTGCTCCGTCGCACATACAGTAGGCCGCAGCTCTGTGACGTACACCACTGATGTTTATCTGGTTTCCTCCCTGTGCAAATTGGGAATTTATCAACATGCTTCCAAATTCCTGATAGAGAATAAAACATACATTGATGCTGGCTCCTTGGAAATGTTCTCTGCACAGGTTCTATGTTGACAGCCTCGAGCTGAGATATTTTATTTAGCTCATGGAAGTCGGCTCTATAATTATGCCTCAGAACTGCTCCCCGCTGCCCTGTTGATAAGCTGTCATATATGAGCCCTCTCCTTGATAAAGGCAATTTTTGCCGAAACGTTGGACCCTTTGGTGGCACATTAAATTGCATCTTCAGAAGACCGTGTCCCTGCTTCCATTTTCTTTGCTGTTGATAAGCTGCCCACAAGCTAATCAGATGAGCATACTGTCATCTTTCATGCTGACTACCTAGAAAAATCTACTTGCACATACAGTATCAAACCCTTTACTTTGAAATCAATATGTTCTGATACGAGAAACTTTCTCACGAGTTTGGGAATTTAGCAAACATTGGGCATTAGCAACACGATTTAGACTATCGTTTATACCTGTGACATCCCTTCGAATGGAATTTGCTTGACACTATGATTAGTTCTATTTTTAAGTGGCAGATTTATCTTGGACATATTTGGTTATGCACATATCCAAAAAGGAAAGCAAGGTGGAGATAAGGAATTAAAA
The DNA here is from genome assembly GCF_040206685.1 of Ascaphus truei. Lineage (NCBI taxonomy): Eukaryota > Metazoa > Chordata > Amphibia > Anura > Ascaphidae > Ascaphus > Ascaphus truei. The sequence continues at coordinate 65,690,207 of NC_134490.1, read as the reverse complement.
TGATTCAACTGATAGAGGGAAAAACCCATCACATTGCAGCACTGCCATCTACAGGCAGACAACTGTTGTAACATTTCAGTTCTAAACTGGTACAGCAGGTAGAATACCCCATGAGTATTATACATGGAGCTCACCCAAACCCTGCTTCATTCACTCCATTGTTTCCTTCCATGGAGTGGGTTTCCACAGGACCAGGATTTTGGGGAGTGGGATGGAAGAAACAGGATTTTGGGGACTGTTTAAAACAAACTGACACACTCATGGGTTTGTACGGTGGCATGTTTTTTCTTCTTATGCCATATTACCCAACATCCTGTGTGTGGTTTGCCGTCGGAGAAAGGGGCGACTTGCAGTAGCTATTCCAGTTCTGGAAACATAAGAGAATAGTAGCCAGATCAGTCCCTAGTAATTTCATGTTACAAACAATAAGGAACATTTAAAAAATATGTTGAATGAGTAATGTAATTGAATTAGCAACTAGTTCACTGCATACACAATTACAAACTTCAGTTCTCCAGGAATGGCAGTTGTTCAAAAAGGTAAAATTATGCACATTTTGGCATACAAAGATTTACATAGACAGGTGAAAAAAAGAGGCATATTTGTTGCCCGGAGCTGTACTAATAGTGACTATTATGTAAATAATGTTATGGAGTCTTAAACACACTTAAAACACAATTTAATTAAATCTGTTTAAATAAATGTCCGTGTATGCCTGTATGTATAATATATATAGATATATAGATATATAGATAGATATATAGATATATATATAGTATATAGCAAGGAACAGTGAGCACTTCGTCAGGTCAGTCAATAGGGTGGGTGCAGATCCTGTATAATAAAATAGGCAATACGATACCGTGTTGACGAATATCAAAGGCAGCACTCCAAAGGTTGGTCAAAAAATATATTGTAATTTAACAATTTATTTATTTATAAAATGTTTTACCAGGAAGTAATACATTGAGAGTTACCTCTCGTTTTCAAGTATGTCCTGGACATAGTTAATATGACAAATAATACATGGTTACAAATACAGTTACATAAATGAACAGGGTATACATTATATACAATACATTGCATGCACAGTTAGGGAAGATGTATATTATAGGCTCATGTAACAGTTACAGACCAGATTAAAATGTGAGACCGCCTTAGTTTTGAAAGAACTTAAACTGGTGGTGGATGTGAGAGTCTCTGGTAGGTTGTTCCTAAATATATTGTATTTTAACAAGACATCATTCCAATGTTTCGGTCCGCGTGCGGGACCTTTATCAAGGTGATGTGACCTTGATAAAGGTCCCGCACGCGGACCGAAACGTTGGAATGATGTCTTGTTAAATTACAATATATTTTTTGACCAACCTTTGGAGTGCTGCCTTTGATATTCGTCAACACGGTATCGTATTGCATATATATATATATACAGTATATGAGTAAAAAGGGAAGGGGGGGGGGAAGAGTAACACTCAGGAGTAAAATCAATTTAAAACATTGCGTGAATAATTCACCCCCATCCGGTTCTGTACTGCAAACGTCCACAGTTCTTTGCTCCCTCAGGGCTGTATGGAGATGATGCAGGAGGACCGTGGAGTAGTTCCGGGGTGGAGTCGATGACGTCGAGCTTATCCCAGTATGTTGATTACCATCTTCAACCTTTTGTAGCAAAACTCAGGACTCATATTAGGGATACGCTCCACGTCATCGATTCCACCTCGAGTATAAAATGGAAATCCACCTACTTATGGGCCACATGTGATGTGGCCTCATTGTATACTTGTATTAACCATGTCAGGGGTATTGAAGCTTTAAAATATTGGTTGGACAAGGACTTGTGCATCCCGAGGAAACATAAAAATTCTGGATAGTATTAGATTTATTTTAAATCATAATTATTTTTTGTTTGAAGATTTGTATTATTTACAGATCTGTGGAACGGCCATGGGCAGGAGGTTCGCCCCAGCTACGCAAATCTCTTCATGGGTTTTTGGGAGGAGAGGTTTGTGTGGCAAAATGAACAACTTGGGGCAGGCCTCGTGTACTATGGCCGTTTCCGTTGACATTATATTGATTTGGGATGGAGAGGAGGTTGATTTATGTAATATTTTTAATTCATTTGATAATAATCCTCTAGGATTGAAATTTACATTTAAAATTGATGCAGTTTCTATCGTTTTTTTGGATCTGGTACTTACTTTTGATGCAGATTCAAATATAGTTACATCCACCCATTTCAAAGAAGTTTCTGTTAATAATTATGTACACGCGTCAAGTAACCATCATCAACTATGGTTGCAAAATATTCCTCTGGGACAGTTCCATCGTATTAGGAGGAACTGTACCAGAGAAAATGACTTTGTTCAGCAGTCAGAACGGCTTAGCCTTAAATTTCACAATAAAGGTTATAGTGAATCTTTGGTATCTGAATCTTATAGGAAAGTTAGTTCCTTGGATAGGTCTAAACTGCTATCTAGGTCTAAGGTAAATCGGAAGGGGCCACGTCTGGGGTATAGCTCACCGGCTATTGCTGGAAACACTGATGTTTGCAATTTAAGATTTATAACCACCTATAATCAGTCTTTTAGAGCAATTCAAAGGATTATTAGCAACCATTGGGGAGTTCTCAGATGTGATCCCCATTTGAAAGGCATCCTTCCAGACAGGGCTTCAGTTGTCTACAGGAAAGCTAGAAGTATAAAGAGTATTTTGGCTCCTACTAGACTTAGAAAAGGGGATGTGTCCGCTGCATCCGCTACCATTGGTCCTAATGGTAACCATAGGTGCGGACGTAGTCGGTGCATCACCTGTAGACACCTGGAGACCGCGCGGGGGGTGCCATCCCTGCACTTTTTTATCCATGCATTAATAAAGAATTTCACAGCACAGTCTAGCCTTCGCTTTATTGCTGCACTGCAGTGCCCGCTGCTCTACCTCCTCCCCGGTGAGGAGATTGTTCCTGTATCTTCACATCAGCTGGAGCACGCCAAGTACAGACAAAGAAAAGAGACCGGAGGAGTTAAAAGACACAGTGAGTGATTTCTTTCATTGCTGGAGCTTCCCCAGGTGATGTGTTTGATACATTGAAGTGGGACTAATGTATGGGGTCTGGGTGGGTCTTAGGACTTCTCCCAGACAACCCTTCACAGTCCTCACGAGAGAACATCCCTAATAGGGGTTATTTATCATTCAGCTCCCTTACTCCTGTCTCCATCCGGACAAGCAGCTTTTTTATCATTGTTGTGGACTGATATATACTCTGAGCACTGGTTAACTTAGGGGGTCATACACCTCTATTTTTCTCCAGTAATGGGTTTAGAACACATTTCTCCTTGTGCTCTAGGGGGCGATCGATTTAAGATCTTATGCCGACAGGAAACTTATTGGATCCACCAGTTGGGCACTTTAACCCCTGGTGGACTCAATGAGTGTCTGGATGTAAGTACACTGGTTTGACTTCTTTCCTTCTTTGACTCTCCTCGCTCTATAGGGATGTTATTCCGTGAAGTTCCTTTTTCCCCCCCTTTCCACCTACCCCATCTATCCCATTCCCAATCATTTCCCTCCCCCTTTTCCTCCCCCTTTTCCTCCCCCTTCCCTTCCTTCCCCTTTCCCCACTCCCTTCCCCCCCCCCTTCCCCTCTTTTTCCCTCTCCCCTCCTCCCTCCCCTCCCCTATTCTCTATTCCCCATTCTCTCCTTAGATAATATACTGGTCATATTATACAGTTCAAATATAAAGGATATTTTATTTTTATTTATATTTTAGTATACAATATTTATCATACACACATTCTCCTTTATTGGGTTTAATCCATATCTGTCTGTCATTGGTGGAGACTATTCTCTCTCTCTTTCTCATATTTCTTGGCCTCTTTTGATAATTAATCCATTAGGATGTTTTCTGGTTTATATACATTTCTTTACCAAATTATTGAACCAAATGTTTCTTGTTAAACTGTCTTGTGATAGTGATATACATGTGTATGTGTATATATGTGTGGGTATATATTTTTGTCCAATATGTGTTTATATATATATATATATATATATATATATATATATATATATATATCTTTACATTTTTATGGTTATTATTCATTTTTATTTTATTTATTTAATATTTTTTATTTTTTATTTAAAATTAAGAGATTATTACTTTGTATGGATATACGCATATATATATATATATATATATATATATATATATATATATATATATATATATACATACGGGTATACATGTGTTGTATGAGAATTGATTTTTTTATGGTGGGTTTGAATAGTCTATATATTACATGTATATTTGTTGCCTTATGTTTAGTCAATATGTATTACTCATCTATTATACTGGTCCATTTGAGGTTTTGTAATTATGTTGAATAGGTTTATATTAAGTTATATTCAATCTATTTATTGTCATGTATGGTGAATTTTCATTTCACTATACAAGTATTGTTTATGTATTTTCTATATACTGTATATATTATTGACAAATGTTATGTGTATTAATGAGTCTTAATGTTACTATTTGTATTCCTATGTTATTTTGGTGTCTCCTTACCTCATAGTCCTATTTAATTGAATATATGTTGAATATCTGTTTATGGATTTCTTAGTTATATAGTTTATATTCTTGTAGATATTTTTATTTATCTATTTAGTATATCTTCATTTATTTATTTAGTATGTTCCTAATTTCCTTATGTCCAGTCTAGTGTGGTCTTATGTTAGTTGCTATTTCTCATTTTTTCCTGTTTTGCTTCTTATACTATTAATTAGTATTGTTTAGCCAGTAATTTCTATATTACCATACCTCCTATGGGGCCCGTAGTCTCCGCTTATAAGTAATAGGGTAATACACTTATTTTTACTTTATACGGGTTGCTAAGCAACCAATTGGCTTTAAATACAGGAACTTTGTCCATGCAGTATCAGCCCTTGAAAAAGTCGCCTTCTGGTGACGAAACGTGTCAGGGAATCCTATTTGCGCAATTACGTCATTACGACGTTGCGCATGAGGCAGCTTTGTAGCGCACGATTGATCCAGCAGCCATTTGAAAGTGAAGGAGGCGTTTTCCGGCATACAAGGACTGAATTCTCTCGGCGAACTACACCACGGTCCTCCTGCATCATCTCCATACAGCCCTGAGGGAGCCAAGAACTGTGGACGTTTGCAGTACAGAACCGGATGGGGGTGAATTATTCACGCAATGTTTTAAATTGATTTTACTCCTGTGAGTGTTACTCTTCCCCCCCCCCCTTCCCTTTTTACTATTAAATTTACAGTATTATGCTATGGGGCGTGCGCTCTCTCTTCTTTTTCTTTTGTAGGTAATCTTGGATGTGGTTCATCCTTATTGAGAGCAGCCGAAGACCCCCCATACCTGCATTATTATCCACATGGTTTATGGACTGATTTAAAAAGGACTGGTTGGACTTTTTCCTTTATGCTTTTTTTGCACTTTTTACATATTTCATGTATATGTTGTGAAGTTTTGTGTGATACACCTTTATTTAATCACTTAGGTGTTGTTTATAAGTAATTACACCTTACACTTTTACACATAAATTCACTATATTCTATTAACACTTTAGTCACTATTTGGGTTCATCATAATAATACTGTGGCGCTACAATTTTTTGTCTCTCTCTCTCTCTTCTCTCTCTCTCCTCTCTCTCTCTTCTCTCTCTCTCTCTCTCTCTCTCTCTCTCTCTCTCTCTCTCTCTCTCTCTCTCTCTCTCTCTCTCTCTCTCTCTCTCTCTCTCTCTCTCTCTCTCTCTCTCTCTCTCTCTCTTATTTATATATATATATATATATATATATCTATATATATATATATATATATATATTTGAAAAAAATCTGCACACCATGTGAAGTAATCATAAATTGGCCAAGCAAATCGAGTCATAAATCGCATACTGCACAGGGGTAGGGATAGGGTTCAGTTAGATACATGCCAGGATGCACTGTTTTAAGTAAAAACCTTTCTTGCTTAATCCATTGTAACATCGCTGGAAGAAGAGATCAGTGTATCTCGAAAGCTCGCACAAATAAAAGCATTTCGTTAGCCACAGAATTTGTCTATTCGTTTTTGATTATTAAGCTCAGCTAACACACACACACACACACACATATAATTGTATTTATATCAGCAGCAGCCCTTGTTGTTACTACAGTTGCAAACCTCTCTTGTCCAAATTGCTCCAACACATTTTCTGATTTCATCCTCCCATCTTACTTTTGTTCGTTGTCTTTGTCGTTTAATCCAGTCGAGTACTATCTTTCTTCAAAAATTGGTATGTGAGAGATGCATTCTCAGTAGAAAAGAGAGATAAACGTAGTGTGAACTGTACAAAAAATATTTTATATTTAAAAGTAACGCACATAAAGATGTACACTTACAATGTAAACAAACACACAGATACCCAGAAAGCTCTCAGAAACCCCGCCAAATTACCACTCTATATATATATACCCTATATATATAACCCTGTGGAGGGTTTTAGTCACTTTTTTTACCCACCATAACCTTAATAGTCGTGGTGATTACCTACTCTTATCTCATTTGAGCAAATGTCAGTAAGCCAACCTCACACTGATGAGATCCATCAAGGTTGAAACATGTCTGTGAGTGGGTTAACTGACTTTGCATCTCCCAAATCCTTGCTTAAAAGCTGTGTTTAAAGCAGCATGCATTGACTAAGGGTTGCTCATGTAATGTGAGCATGAGATAAAAAGTGGCACTGTGTGCTCATTTGCATGTCATTTCCCAGAATCCCTTGCTGCAGTGGAAGTGCTGTTTGCTGGGTGATAATGGTGAAAGACAGGGTTGCAGACCTGTCTAAGACATGCAAATGAATATACAGGAATATTTACAGTTGCTATATATATATATATATATATATATATATATATATATATATATATATATATATATATATACGTGTGTCAAAAGGAGTGCTACTGGGCGAGGCTAATTGTATAAAACAAGAAACAAAGAAGTCCAGGGCAACATCCAATGTGACAAAAATACACTTACAGTACTTAGTAAAAAATACTTGTTTTATACACTTACAATGTATCCATAATAAAAGCGCATGTATGACAATGACAATAGAATTGGTGTGGGGTGTCAGCGATCTCACCTATTCTATTTTGGCATCCCTCACAATCTGTCTCCGGTTGTTCCGGATCCATGACTTTCGGTAAGTAGAGTGAGTGGAGGGGAATGGGATGACGTCTCTCAAGATCACTGCAGCTCCATCCACAGACTCTACGCGTTTCGCTTGTTGAAGTGAAACTTCTTTGCTGGCGTCTACAGTGTTTCCATAGGAAAAATGTATTGCCTTGTACCGAAAAAAACTTTTCAAAAGTGACGTCATGCTACTAATGGGCACGCGCCAGTCGAGTGCATGCACATAACAGGCCACACGGAGGTTGTAGCCATTGCATGTGCAGAAGAGGAGCTTGCAGGCCAGACCACGCATGCGCAGTACCACCCTTGTCCACCTTCAAGTACACTTGCGCTCTCCCCTCTTTCAGCACGCATGCACACTAACGGCAATCAGCTACCGCACATGGCCAGGCCTCTGCACATGGCCGCAGGCCTCTGCTCATGCGCACCATGGGCTGCGGGCCTCTGTGCATGTGCGCCACCGAAGAGAGGGCGAACCGAGGGGGAGGAGAGGAGCCGGGAACACCAGGGAGGGAGAGAGTGAGAGAGCCGCGTCCCCTGAGATCCTGGTGCTGAAACAGACACAAAGTCACACACACATACAGTCACACACACACTCACACAGTCACGCACGCACACATGAGGAATTCACAGTTAGTATAAATATATTAGTGCAAATAGCTAAAACAGGTTGTGTGTGCCGTATGTGTGCCATGCACTTGCGTTCTAAGTCACACTTCTTTGTGTTTTGTCACTGAAATTGTGTTTTTTGATTTGTTTTTTTTTTAAACTTACATTTTTATTGGTTTATCAGGCAGAGATATACCGATATAAATATTACAGGGTGGGTATTAGGGGGGGAGTGGATACATAAAACAAAAGATTATTTAGGGGGGTGGGGGGAGGGGGAGGAATAGCACAGAAATGTATCAACATATTATGCCGAGAAATACAGAGGTAAGACCTTATCTGGAAGATATTGTGGGAGAGGAGGTAGGGGTGGGCACCAAAAAGAAGAAAGACGAGGGGGCGAAACATCACATTTGCAGAGCCACAGGTCAAACGTGTTTTGATTTTTAATTAAAAACATCACCATTTTGTGCGACAAAAGACAAAAAGTTTCACTTAAAATGTGCGTGCTTTTTCTGTATCTCCAATAATTTGCCTGTCCTTCACTGAAAGGGTCCTTGTAAGAGATTGTGTGCAGAGGTATGCAAATGGAGACCGTTTAGGGTGAAATTAACATATGGCTTTATTGAGCCTGTCCCTTTAAACAGCACAGCAAACCAAAAAATACAAAAACAACAAACACCTATCCCTTTGTAAGAGCTAATTACTTCCCCCAGTCCCTCTATTTCAAGACTGGGAGGATAAGCCCCTTTCCAGCCTACCACCCTAAAGTCTCAGCAGTACTTTAAAGCAGGTGGCCCTTCAGGTCAGCGATGTCCGGGTTTCTTTCTGTGCTTGATGGTCCAGCCTCTGGCAGGTTCCTGGGTCCTCTGCATCCAGGTAAAGAGGTCTGGTCCCCTTGTGCCTTGCTGTCAACACACAGTCCTCCTGTGTATTCAAGACACTCTCCTCATGTCAGCACCGTTGTGTGCTGAGGAAAAATCTACCCTCTGTTTCTCACATGAGGCTTTTTCTCAGAGTCGAATTAGCCAGGTGGAGTCTGGTTAATTGCCTGGATGCAATAAACCAGCTACCTGCTGGATTTAGAGGCAGTATTTCTTAAACAGGGATAAGTCCCTGTTACATACCTCCTGTAACGTGTGCTCACCACAAGCAAGGTGGGACCGCGAGGCTGACGTGGGGATGTCGGTAGCCACCGACCTACAACCGAGCCATGTCCAGAGTGCAGAGTGGTAGTCGTGTAGCTGGGTCAGGGTAGGAGAAGTCAGATTGGTCGATGTACTTGCCGTGGTATAGGATTGGAGAGATCGGATTGTCATTGTGCGGTGCCGGGGTCCAGGGGTACAGAATGTAGAATCGCCGTGTCCGTAGCCATGGTCCAGGGGTCAGAAGGCAGGAGTCCGGGTGCAAGCTGGTGTAAAAAATACAAGAAGTAAACAAGACAAAGTCAGGGCCGCAGGAAGCTTGAGGTAAACACAAGTCACTAGAACAGAGTTTATGCTCAGCCAGTTTGCAAGAGGACTGGTAGAGCTTATAAGGAACAAGCAGCCAATGTAGAAGTAGCAGGAGACTGTGAGCAATAAGTAATCACAGGTATACTGTTTACTGATAGGCAGGGGCAGAGCGAGTAGCAGCTGTGGAATAGTTTTGTGCATTAACCCCCTGCTTGCCTGTGTCCACGCGGCGTCTGCGTAGCTAGCATGCCCCGTGTGTTGCCCATGTCGTCACGGGTATGGAGCCTCGAGACGGTCCCTTCTGTGTTTCCCTTCCTAGCAGCACGGCGCCTGCGGGCAGGTTGCGGTTGACGCGCGTCACCCGTGGCGTTGCGAGGTAAGTCACGGGGGCGGGGCCTAAGCCTGATCCTTACACCTCCCCTGTTTGTGGAAAGCTCGGGCTTCCCACGGCCAAAGCCCATCCTTCCACTTTCACTCAAGATACATCTGCGGCTCGAATGGGAATGGATGGAGGAGGAGAACCATCAGTCGTGCTGTGATTGGAGCCCTTTCTCCAAGTTACTAATATCTCCTCAAGAAGGTGCTTGAAATCAGCAGTCTTCAGTCGCTCGAGGAGGACTTTTCTCAAGCACAGTCTTTCTTCTTCAGAATGCTTGGTCAGGAGTTTTCCCATTCATTGGGCGATCGTTTCTTCCCTGAGTTTAGAGTGACCACCTGCATCGAGTTCCGTATCCATACTCACGGGTGGTTCAAGGTGGGCAGAGTTTTTATCCTTTTTGATTGACTCCTGTGGTCTCTTTTTTTTGTAGTCAACTAATGTTGTAGCTGTAGAGTTGTGTTCATCGAAACAGTTCTGCCTCGTTCTAGCAAAAGACTGAATCTTTCTAGTTGCTATTTTCCTTGTGAGGAATCTGGCTTGGGCCATGGGGCCACAGTAGCATGACTGCATTGGTATTGCGCTTCTCAGTCGTAATTCGGTTCTTCTTTCTTGAATTGTGTGGAAAGTCGATCATAGTACGGAGATGGCATGGCGGGTGCGCTTATAGAAACGCACAGCTTGCTTGGTTGTGATGTAGGACCTATATCTGGATTGAATCACACCAGTAGCTTCCTTCATTTTTTTGTAGTATCTTTGCCACAGACACTTCCTAACATTTGACTGGAGTAAAATGACACATTGCTTCAAATTTTCTTAATTCTCTCTTTTGACATTGCATTCTCCATATGGATTGCAGAAGTCAGGCTGCTTAATTCTGGCGACTCAGCTGATGAGTTTTCATTCCTCTGTAGGCAGCCTGTATGGTGAGCGCTGCAGAGCGTTTCCGCAGATACCGTTATTTTTCCAACTTGCTTGGATAAGAGCTTTGTAGTATTTCTGAATTACTCTGCTGCTCCCTTTTCAACAAGTTTAGCTCTTGCTTCAGTTTCTGGGCCTTCTCGTGCTCCCTCTCATACAGTCACCTGGCCTTTAAGTTTGGTCTCCAGCGATGCTCCGGTGATGCTCAGTGTAGCCTTCAGTACCTCATGCTGCCCTGCAAGGACATACTTGGTTCTCAGGCGTTCCTGTAGCACTTGTACTTTTTAGCAGCCTGCAGATTTTCTTCCTGCAGAGATCACTGCTTCTCCTAGGTATTCTGTAGGTGCGCACGCAGACCTTACAGCTGACCCCGCAGTATGCACTCCGCTTGTGTGTGTTGCTCCAATGCTTCTAACTTCTCATATTCCAGTAGTTTATTTATTTTTTGGAGCTCGTGCAGCTTTTCATTCTTATCACTGACATGGTCAGACAGGCCACCTGACGGACACCTCCTGCTTCTCGGCGAGCTGTATCTTGCACACAGCAATCTGCGTCTGCAGCTCTTAAATTTGATCCTGCAAGTCTCCTCTCAGGGCCTTCGCCTCTTCCTGGTGCTTGTTCTGGGTTTGCATCAGCGCCTCCTTCATATTTTGGAGCTCTGCAGTTTTTGTCGCTAGGCTCGCTGCTGCTTCTGTCTGCCACGCCTCTTTCTCCTGGGTGTACTGACTTTTGGGTATGAAGCAGCCTCTCTGCTTCTCCAGCTCTTGCTCTAGTTTCTGGGCCTTCTCGTGCTCCCTCTGAGACAGTCACCTGGCTTCTAAGCTCCGCCTCCAGCGATGCTCTTGTGATACTCAGCGTGACCTTCAGCTACTCATGCTGTTCTGTGGGGAGCTACTCATGCTGTTCTGTGGGGACATACTGTGTACTCAGACGCTCCTGTAGCACTTGTACTTTGTGAGAAGCCTGGTGGAAACTTTCTTTCTGTAGCATTTGCCGCATCTCCTCAGCATCCGCCTGTTTCACCTTGGTCTCTTGCAGACTCACACGCAGCTCGTGTAGCTGGCTACGCAGTTTATGCTCTGCATGTGGGCGCTGCTCCAGTGAGACACGCTCTTTATGCAGCCTTCTTTCTGCACTCTCCAGTGCTTCCTGCACTTCAAAATTTTCTTGTGTAAATTATTTCTTTACCTTACCAAGCTCTGCTTTGAGCATGCGAGCCTCTTGCTGAGAAACTTCTAACTCCGTGATGAGGTTCAACCTTCAGCGGTTTATTTCTCCATTAATCACACTAAACATTTTAAACACTGTCACTTTAAGAACAAAAGAAATCATAAAAGGAAACATCCACTCCTGTCAAGAGTCTAACTCACATGCATATCCCTATCTGCAATATACCAACTTTAAATAGCACACATGTATAATAACCTTGAGTCCTTAACTGTGAGATGAGGACAGTGTCCCATTAGATGCTGCCACACGTGGGGGGGGGGGGGGCGTCTACCTCGAACTGGATACTGGGGAGCAGCAGTTTTCCTCCCAGCCTCCAGGCTCTAAGAGAGAGACTGGAGCAGGAAACCTCACTGCAATATATTCCTGTTCCTTAATTAGGAGACGAGGAAAACCAGAACCATTGTAAAGTCTGGTATGGATTTCCTATCCATCAGCCCTAGTGACTGTGAATCTGTGGGGCGGATCACATCCTCACTATGTCTGCACTTTCTTCTATAAATCAGACAGAAAACTGCCCTCTATCCTGGGACTATGTCACAATGTATATACTGTACACTCAGAACACTAGTCCCATCTCTCCAATGATCCCTTTGTGTGCTTCTTCCTATTTCCATATCTAAGGCCCAGATTTACAAAAGGGTGCAAAGCTTTAGCACGCCTTTACTTCCATACATATGAATGCTTAGCACCCTTTTGTGGATCTAGGCCTAAGATTGCCAGCTTCTTGATGCATGGATCTTCTGACCTACAGTATTGTGTTGTGTTATTGTGTGTAAAATTGATGTTAATAGACTTGTTATTGTCTTTCAGTCCCATGATACTGCACTGTGGAATATGTTGACGAATTATAAATAAATTATTATAATAAATAGCCACATTTACACAAACTTAAGAAAATTGAATTATTTTTCAAGTACTAACACCTATTTATACACAAATGGGACAATTCTGCATACAGTAGGTATAATCTGTACAAAGTGTTGCCACCACGCCGGGTTTGACCCGGAGACTACAGGTTACGGTTACCAATCTCCGGGCTACGAGTTTAGATTTGAAATCTCCAGGCAAAATAGATTTTGTATATTTTTATTTTTATTCGCAAAAATACTTAGAGTATTTATCCAAGGGGTGTGCAAACTGGGGGGGCGGTGGTGGGAGAAGAGGACGGAGGACCGCCAGAGCGGCGCAGGGCGGTAGAGGAGTTGGACAGCAGAAGCAAAGCAGGGTGGAAGAGGAGGGTCCTCCTCTTCTGCTGCCCTGCTTCAAGTTCGCTCCCGCCACCCAACTCCTCTGCTGCCCTGCGCCGCTCTGGAGGCCCGCCATCCTCGTTTCCCACCGCCGTCCTCTGACACCGCTCTTCTCCACTCCCGCACCGAAGCCAGGTAGATATTGTTGAGGGGGTGATATGAGGGGGGGGGGGGTAAGAGGGAAAAAATTGCAATCAGTATTATTTTATTCTACTACACTGATTTAAAAATAAAAACATTACATCTGTCATGTTTTGCTGTTTTAAAAAGTAATGCAAGTAATTTCATGTATTTGTATTCACATTTAAATTGTATACTGATGAATAAAGATTTTTTTTCCCCATGTGATTAGGATTACATCAGGCAGGGGGAGAAAGGGGGGCTAATATCACATTTATGAATATGTGATTACATTTCTTGAAATTGAATTGGAAAGTCTCCGGGGTTAGCATTCAACAGACCGTGGCAACCCTGTAGATAAGTGGTTTCCAACCTTTTTCGGCTAAGGAACCCCAAGTAAAATTATGAGGAACCTCCAACCATCTCTAATAGCGCGTCTGAGATCAGATGCATTGTAAGGAACCCCAACTCTTTCTTATAGCGCATCTGTGATCAGATGCATTGTAAATTCTTCTGTATTTGATGCAATTTTCAAATTACCAGAATATTACAGGGACCCCTTTAAGGATGACTGGGGAACCCAAGGGTTCCTATGAACCTGGGATGAAAAACACTGCTGTAGACTCTACATGAGCATTTGAAACCACACAAAAGTTAAAAACTCAAAAAAAGAGACATGCGGATTTATTCTGCATGCCCTTAGGCAAGAAACAAAACTAATGTAAACACTGGACTGATTCACATTGACCTATATCTAGCGCAGCAATGCTATAAATACCTATTGTTTAGCAACCAATTCATTGTCAAAGTCCTATTCAAACTCACAGGTCCTCACAATACTTACAGGACAGTAATTATTCTGCCTGTCGACACCCAAGTTCAACAATATTTTGTGGGTCAGACACATTGTTTTTTCCCCCCCTCTAACAAGAAGAAATGGTTTTGTTAATTATTGATTACATTTATAGAAAACTAAATTAAGAACGGTTAACGATCATTGTAATGACTGTCCATTGTAATGCTCCCTACTTCTACATAACAAATCCTAACGTAGTCTCCGCTGTGAGGATCGCAAATGAATTGTTCCTGGTCAAAAATGACATCAAATGTATGATTAGAGCAGGTGTCCCGAACGCGTTGCCCGCAGGCACCATGGCACCCACCAAGCTTTTCATGGGTGTCCACGAGCACAGTGCCGCCGGCAGCTGCTGCTGGCACTGGAGGCCTCCTCCCAAGGGTTCATTGTGCGTGTGCGCTTTGGTTGCTTCCCGCCACTCTCTCCTGAATGCTCGTGTGCCCAAAAAGGTTGGGGACGCCTGGACTGGAGCAACAAACTGTCAAATGATCCTGTTTCTTTCGCTTTCTTGCATGTTTGATACATTTCCTTCTATATAATTATACTGATTGCTTCTGCGTGATGTGCTCATACAGTGGGTCAAATGATCAGGGCGTTACTGATGATGTGAACGGAAGAGGAGGAAATCATCTTTTTTTCTTCTGCCTGCCAGACCAAGGAGCCTGCCAGGAGCGCAGAACATGATCTCACCCTAGAAAAACTACCTTAAAAGCCATGACGTAGCCACTACTTCATGGGGCCCTTGGGGTGCCAGACCTCATATCATGGTGGCTACGTCATGGGGGAACTCAAACGGTTAACAATAGTGTCGTTCACCATAATAAATCATGTAAGGTAAGGTTACAAATCATGTTATCTTGGACCATCCACTCAACACACACTACCACAACACTTCGAGATCCAGGAAAGCACTTGAATATGAAGAGCATTACTTAAAGGGTCCGTCCCTCCAAGGACCAAAGTTAACTAATGGCAGTAACATGTTTGATTGGTTAAATATATGATTCCATTTTTACAAAATTCAGACAATTATACCTTGTATTGTTTTTTACTTTTAAGCTGTACACAGTAATTCAATGCTTTCAAGTGTGTTTATGATCTTAAACTAATCTCTTCTTATAACACTGTTGTATGTAAAAACTGAATTGTAGAATTAATGTGTGTGTGTGTGTGTTTCTGCATCCCCAAACTCTGTGACATCTGTGGGCAAGCTATCCGTCTACCTGAACAAGCTCCTCACACTTACCACATGCAGCACTTATCATCTGAGATCTGACTCCAAAAGACTGTTCATGGTCCCAAGGTTCAGCAAAGTATCCGGCCGCTCCCCCTTCTCTTACCATGCCCCCCCAAAACTGGAACAACCTACCGGAGTCTCTCACGTCCACCACCAGTCTAATTTCTTTCAAAACTAAAGCTGTCTCACATTTTAATCTGGTCTGTAACTGCTACATACGCCTATAACATATATTATCTCTAACTGTGTATAGCCATGCATAATAATGGTATATTACTTTTCTCTCTGTTGGCAGTAAGTCCTGATAAGAACGGGTATGCCAGCAGTAGTTATGGAGGTTTTCCCTCACACCATGGTGAGGTGCCCTATGTATGGGGGGGAGTGGCTGTATGCTCTGAGTCCCTGGATAGTGACATCAGGGATGCGCCTGCCTCCTGAAGTATATAAGGCACAACACAGTTAGTTAGTGTGTGGTTCCAGCAGCTGTGGGAAGTTGTTGGGAAGTTGTATTTTCCTGCATAAGGGATTGTAGGAACACTTTGTGACCCTAGTGCAGTAACTAGCGGTCCAGGTTGACCAATCGGCCTGTCTAAGCCACTCTGTGCCCAGGTACCTGGCACAGAGAGGATCTCCCTAGAAGAAGAGGGAATCCCACTTCAATTTGGGAGGATGTACCTGGCAAAGGGACAGCACGGAGAGATGTGCGGCTAGAGCCGGCAGCTGCATGGGGCAGTCTGCTACATCCCAATCTGCAATAAAGATGGCCTTGTTAACGAAATCCCCACTGTGTGAGTGTGAAATTACTCAGCAGTGGCAGTCACCACCAAGAAGGAGTTCCTCACCAGGACCATCTCCCTGCGGAAGCACAGATCCTGATGAGGTGGAGGCGCTGCACATGATGTAAGTTGAACTCGCACCCACTACTCAGCTACCTGTCCTGATGACATCCCCTAATACCATCAAGCGGGAGACTCAGGAGTCCTGTTGCCTACAGGTGCACCACCAAACACAAACACGTAATGGGGGTTGGTTGTTAGAGTACCCGGGCCAATGTGAGATTGGGGGGGGGAAACCCGTTACAATTGGAGGCGCTGCTGAGATACCTGTCAACAGGACAGGCTTTTGCTAGGCACACTAGGAAACAGGGAGAGTGTATGCTGCCACTTTGTGCTGTGTTGGGATGGAACCGCAGGAGTAACCTGGGAACCTGAGAGGAGTTAGTGGGTCTGGAGAGGGGCTATAGCTGTCCGAGTCACCTTGAGGTAGCGCTAGGGGTAGGATGCCTGAAGGGATAGCCTGTTAACTAGGTCAGGACTCCTGGAGAGGGTCTGCACTAGGCTGACCAAGAGAGGTAGACGCCCAAGTACTGCATGGAAGCCCCAGAGTACTCTAGCCCATTCCAGATCACTTACCGAAGGGAGCACAGACTAGGAGGAAGGAGATACAGTAGACACTGAGAGAGTGAGCCTAGACTGAGGTAGTGCAAACACGAGTTAGATCTATGTTAGGTACATAAGGTGGTGCACAAGGCATGTTTATTGTACTGATGTGGTAGCTGCCCCGCAGAGCGGAGCTCCATGTACAATAATCCAGTATACAGTGATCGAGGAACAACCGTCAGAATGGAGGATCTGCAAAGAGCAGAAGGTCCAGGATGCCGGACTGAGGAAGAAGAACAAGCTACAGGAGAGACTCTTGTGTGTTTGTTATGGAATGGCGTGAAAGCCGTGGCTGCGCCGTGTTTGTCCTGCCTGTGTTCTCGGGAAAGTACCCTCGAGACTAGTGAGGACGACAGCCTTGAGAGATGGGACGAACGAAATGGACTTTGTTATACACCAATAAACAAACAGCCAGATGCTACCTCAAATATGAAGAAGGACAGTACTCACCAAGATGGCGGTTCCCGTGTTCCCGGGCTACCGCGTGGGCCAGCTGCAGAAAGTCTTGCAACTTTGCAGTTTGCTAATTGTTGGCCAGGATTGGCGGCAACGAGAAAACTCCACCCTGCTGGGGAGTTTGGCGCGAAAGCTGGAGCCGCGCCCTCATGGACTATGACTCACTCTGCACCTGTGCTGGGTCAGCCTACAAGTCTACGAGACATCCCCCTAGTTTCAACCAGGGGGAGTGGTCTGCAATTCCACCGGATGCCGATGGAGGAAGTAGGGAGAGGGATTGTTCAACCATCCCCTGCCCTTCAGTTGCGAAGAGCCATTGATCGATACAGACCTCTACGAAGAGTGCCTTCGTTGGTGACTATGGCTGAACATTCTGAGAAAGTGGACCAGAGTCCCTTGATATCTACCCATCCCTATTCGGTTCCAGGAGGCTTCCTGATTATCCGCGTAGAGGGTGTGGAGACAGTGGTCTGTCTCTGCCTGCAGTGCAGACTGCCGGGCGGAGCTGTGGGCAGCGAGGCTCGATGTCCTCATTGTGGACTGCAGTATATGTGGCCCATGACGACGTTTGTGCCGGTACAAGCTGGGGGAATGAAGGATTCTACCCCGATGTCGGCGGCGAAGCTTCCGGGTGCACTGTGGCGTGAGAGTGCAGGCCCCGCGGAGCAGGAACCCAGCCGAGTCCTCAAGCCAGAGAAAACTAGCCATCGGAGAGGTGACCGGAAAGGAGCCCATCGGCGGTCCCCTACTGGAATACCCCGCCCGAACTGTAAATTAGAGTCCTCGGACGAGGAATGTGCCAGGCTGGCAGATGCGCAGGACTTGTTGACGGATTACCATACCAGTGGTATCCCGTGGCGAGATGCTATTCCTCGTGGTGTGGAGACACGGAGTCGAGTGTCTCCAGTACCGCGACAACCCGATCGCCGGAGTCCCACTGCCGTGGTGACTAGCGGGTCGGAAGGAGGTCGATCCACCCCGACGCTGCGGAGCAGTAGGCTAGCTCAGTGCTCGCCGCAGACCGAGGGGGTGGAGGTGAAAGAAGAGCGGATCCAGGGTCAGGCTGGACCGCATAGCAGACGGGCGTTGCCGGATGTCCTCGTGGAGGAAGAGGTCTCGATTGGAGACCCAACCCAAGATGGTGTCGAAGCACGTGCGTGTACGGAGGAGGTTCCGGACGACCAGGGCGGCATCGAGTGGGAGGAGATCGCGCCTCTGCGGTCGAGCAGTGGAAGTCGATCCCCTACTGACAGACGGAGTGGGCGCTCGAGCCGGAGACCGAGAAGCTCAGCTGCCGGAGGAAAGAACGGACTTTGTGGCGGAAGTGAGTCAGGTATTGCTGAGGAGCAGGCCGTAACCCTGCCGATACCTACCATCCGGCCCCATCCCCCAACCCCGTCCATCCCCAAAGTTAGCCCCAAGGCCCTAGTTAAATCCCCTGTCCCTGTCACCTGTTCATTCGGGTCTACCTCTAACCTGGGGGTGTCAGGGGATTCCCGGGGTCCTACCGAGGAACGGACTGGAAGCATGGACTGGGGAACTTTGGATGATGTATCGGAGGGTGGAGGGAGGATTTCCCGACGAGGGTCGGTGCCCAGTGATTGTGCTAGTGTGTTGGGTATCTCGGGTGGACACTGGTCACAGCGTCGGGGAAAGGTTACGCAATCTGAGGGTACTTCAGGGGTATCATCGGGCGAGCCTGAAGAGGAAGAGCCACTAGAATCCAACTCGGAGGAGGTACGGGAAACTCGATGGTGGGCACCACTATATGAGGGTTATGTCGCCTGGATAGACCGCACCCGTTTCATTCTAGAAAGGGATGGGGTAGTTGACCATTGGTGGGCTCCCGGGGATTTCGACGATGAGGCATACCTCAAAGAGCTGCGAGTAAGGTGGGACCGAATTCAAGGGGGTCTTATTACCCCAAAGGGATCTGAAGGGTTAGATGATCCGGTGGAGTCAGATGAGCCCCTGTCATGGGTGTTACCGGGAAAGGCTGGGCAAACTAAATTAACCCGGGCCTGCCGAGCTGAACGGGCCATTACAGCCAAGTATAAACGGTCTCATGGGCTTGAGTACCCATATGTCCCCGAACCTCTGATGAGGGAGATAGAGGACAATCGAGAGAGATGGCTTCGTAATGATATAGAATATTATATCGTTAATAAGGGAGGAGTCATTAAGGGCGTTCAAGCTGAGCAGAGGGTTTCCCAACTAATGAGGGTTTGGAAAATCGGGCGCAGCATTTATATGCACAAAGTGGTGTATTGTAATGAGCGAGGCCTGCCCCGAGAGTATAGCGTGACAGTCACCGATGCAGCGGGGCGGGAGGTGAAGAAACCAGACCCTCAACACTATTATTAGGTCACGTCAAGGAGTGGTCTGCCCTTTTCTTTAACGCTCCCTGCTGGTCAGTGAGCGGAAGGTTCTTGCATTATTATGTAAAGGTGATAATGTTTAACGCTTAATTTGTGTGTTCTTTTTCAGTGTTTCCTGGAGCAAGGTACACCAAATTTAGGCCCCAGCCGGGACGGTGGGGATTCACCAGGGGGAGTATATAGCCATATAGTATATAAGTATATTACTTTTCTCTCTGTTGGCAGTAAGTCCTGATAAGAACGTGTATGCCAGCAGTAGTTATGGAGGTTTTCCCTCACACCATGGTGAGGTGCCCTATGTATGGAGGGGAGTGGCTGTATGCTCTGAGTCCCTGAATAGTGACATCAGGGATGCACCTGCCTCCTGAAGTATATAAGGCACAAGTTAGTGTGTGGTTCCAGCAGCTGTGGGAAGTTGTTGGGAAGTTGTTTTTTCCTGCATAAGGGATTGTAGGAACACTTTGTGACCCTAGTGCAGTAACTAGCGGTCCAGGTTGACCAATCGGCCTGTCTAAGCCACTCTGTGCCCAGGGACCTGGCACAGAGAGGATCTCCCTAGGAGAAGAGGGAATCCCACTTCAATTTGGGAGGGCGTACCTGGCAAAGGGACAGCACGGAGAGATGTGCGGCTAGAGCCGGCAGCTGCGTGGGGCACTCTGCTACATCCCAATCTGCAATAAAGATGACCTTGTTAACGAAACCCCCACTGTGTGAGTGTGAAATTACTCAGCAGTGGCAGTCACCACAAGAAGGAGTTCCTCACCAGGACCATCTCCCTGCGGAAGCACAGATCCTGATGAGGTGGAGGCGCTGCACATGATGTAAGTTGAACTCGCACCCACTACCTCAGCTACCTGTCCTGATGACATCCCCTAATACCATCAAGCGGGAGACTCAGGAGTACTGTTGCCTACAGGTGCACCACCAAACACAAACACGTAATGGGGGTTGGTTGTTAGAGTACCCGGGCCAATGTGAGATTGGGGGGGGGGAAACCCGTTACATGTGCATGCAATGTCTTGTATATAATGTATCCCCTGTTCACTTATGTAACTATGTATTGTAACCATGTATTATTTGTCATCTTAACTCTATGCCCAGGACATACTTGAAAATGAGAGGTAACTCTCTTCATGGTAAAACATTTTATAAATAAATAAATCCTGGTCCCTATAATCCTTTCAGTGAAAATCTAAAATTAACACCCAAAACATGAAAAAGTCATGCCAGAGAATAGACTTTTAGGGATTTGAAAGTTGTATGGGTCATATGTGTTGTTTCAACTGTGGAGGAGAAAAAAATATATATAAATATAATTATTTAGCAAAATCAGTATTTTTGCACTACAATATGGTGCCAAGTTCACACGCAGGGTTCTCAGTTGATACTCGGTTAATTTAGAATGTGCAATTTTAAAGTCCCATTTCAATTGTAGATAACATATTCCATGTTCATTTTGCCACCTGGTGGGCAAATTACAAATAAAGTCACATGGCTATAATAATCTAGTATATACAGTCACAAAACATAAGCAACTGATCAGTATTTTATTTATTTATAATAAGTTTTACCAGGAAATAATACATTGCAGTACAGTTACCTCTCGTTTTCAAGTATGTCCTGCAGTATGCTGTAGACCTGCCCGCTTTCTACTTTTATGTTTCTAAAGCAGTGTTTTTCAAGCAGGGTTCTGCGGGCGTCCCTACAGACACATTTCCTTAGCCAACTCCAATCTGGCATTCACCAAAAACACTCCACGGTAACTACCTTCCTAAAAGTTTGCAATGAGGTCCAGTGTGGAATGGAACTGGGACAACTCACTGGTGCAATATTCCTAGATTTTGCAAAGGCTTTTGATACTGTTGATTATGTTATCTTGTTAAACAAGCTCCATTGCTCTGGAATAGGGAACCCCACTTTAAACTGGTTTCACTCCTACCTATCATGTAGATCCCAACATGTGTTTTTCTTGGGCTCTAACTACAACTCCTTGGATTTCACCTGCAGTGTCCTGCATGGTTCTGTTCTGGGGTCCCTACTCTTTTTTGTCTTCATTAATGATCCACACAGGTTTTCCTGCAAAACTACATTAACAGGGAAGGTACCCTGATGCAGCATATAAGATTGTGTCATCCGCATACATGTGCATTGAAGCTCCCTTACAAGCTTGTGTGGAGAGCTTGAGCCCAGTACTGGGCAGCTTAATTCAGAAGAGACTGTCCTAATTAACCTGTTCAGTTGACTTGTTAGCTCTTTTATAAAAACCTGCAGCATTCACTGCAAGAGAGATCTCTAGTCCAGGCAGATGCCCTGGACTGCTGAAGGGATCACAGGGGAACTGGATGACCACGGACCACTGAGAGAAACCCTGCACAACCACAGACCCTGGACTAACGTGAAGTGTACCCTGCCTACAGGTACCTCTCTTTGGACTGAGTCAAAGGTTGGTAAGAGGCCTAGCCTTCCAGCCCTCAGATAGGGACTTATTAGTTAGTCTCCTACATGGGGTTAGGCCTGGTTGTTGTTTTCTGCTGTAACTCTGTTTGCAGATATGAAGCTGGTTTCTGTTTGGTTAAAGCTGTTGGCTGAATAAAGCCTACATTTATTTCTCCTAAAATGTCTCCGCTGTTCTAACCTCTGCTCAAATCTCCTATATATGCACACAGCCCTAGCCTCTTTGGCATTGGACACGTACTTCAATATGATTTTTCGAGACTTAAACTGGATTCCCCCCCCCCAAAACTGTATTTAAACACTGACAAGACTGTAACAATGGCATTTGGGACCAAGGCTACATTTCTAAAGCTACCAATGATTGAGCTACAGATCAGAACCAACTCTGACATCATCCTAGCCCCTGTCACTAGTTTTAAATATCTGGGTATATGGTTTGACTCCCATTTAACATTTGGGTTGCACATTGATACCCTGACATCCAAAACCTCTGCCAAACTAGGTGATCTTTATAGGAACACATCCTCCCTAAGTTTGCTGGTCAGAAAGCGTATTGTACAACAGATGCTAATTCCAATTATACTGGGGACAGAGTATGAGGTACAGCACCCCAAACTCACCTTGGCAAACTAGACACCCTATACAACGTAATATGCTGCTTTGTCCTACAATGTAACTACAACACTTATCACTGCCAAATGCTCAAAGAGTTAGATTGTTTATCATTTGAGTCTAGACGCAAAGTTCATTTTCCCTTAAAATACTGTATTTTCTGGGCCTGTTAGCCACCTATCTGAACAAGCTTCTCACCCTTAGAACACACAGCACTTATTACCTGAGATCTGACTCCAAAATACTGTTCACAGTTCCATGGTTCGGCAAAGAATCTGTCTGCTCCTTCTTTTACCGTGTGTAGAGGGAGAAAGGGGGTGGCCCGGTATTAAAGGGGTTGCACCCCATTTGACCATCCCCTGACCTAACCATGGAGACAAGGGGTTAACTGGGCTGCGGTCCAGAAATGTGGTTTAACCCTTATTATAGCATGAAAATGTATAGTCCCCTGTCCCCATGCTTTATTGTTATATCTTGTTATATCAGTGTCTGCATCTCACACACACTGGGATCAATCCGGGAGGGCAAGGGTTAATAGTTCTTTAGTGATTATAGCCCATTGTGTAATTTTCCCGCCTTTTCAGGCACCATTTTGCAGAGTCCCATAGGCCGCCATTAGAGCTCAATGCATTTCAATAACGGATCTTGCTGTTTTGGACCTGTTTCCCTCGAAGACCAGCAGATGGCGTCCGAGAGGAGGAGCGGTGTTTTCCCATTGTAAGTCAATGGGCTCATTGACTTCAATGGTGATTCCTCGACGGCACTTTCCAGGAACGAGTTGGCTGCCGTCCAAACCGCAAAACCGCAAAGCGGATACTTTTTCTGAAAACGAGCTTTGATCACTGATTAGTCAATTTCAACGTTAAGTGGCATGGGAATCTACAGTTCTAGGGCACCCAGAAATAAAATTCTTTTTGCCCCTAGTTCCTAGACCTCCCCCCACTCGACCACCACCGGGTCCCGAATCCTGGACCCCCGAGAAGGGTCGTGCCGAGAGAGCGGGTCGCGCCATAGGTTCCAATGGTGGCAGCAGAAACAGGTCAGGAATTTGACTAAGTCCGAAAAGCTACAAACCATGAATCCATACCTCCGGTTCCGGAGGGTCCCGAAGGCCAGGGTTTGGGGTAGGCACTGCTCAGGCATGGCTGCAGAACCATCCTTGACCCTCTTGGACCAACCCGACGGAGTATGGACCCCCTTAAAAGTTCGGGAATTCTCCCATAGACTTCAACGGCGGCCAATTTCCATTGACCGGCTATGGCGGAGAAACCCCTTAGACTTCAACGGCGGCGATGCCCCATTTGAAAGTCTATAGCGGTGGATTCCCATAGCCGCCAATGGCGGCGGTTTGCCATTGAAAGTCTAAGGCGGCGGAGCCCGTTGTTTTCAATGGGGATTTAGTGAAAAACCATGATTTAATTTACAGCGGAGTTTTTTGTATTAAAATAGGAAACGGTTTAAGTGGTATTTGTGTAACTCCGGTTCCGAAGGTCGTAGCGGGCTGAAACTCGGACCATATGGTGTCCCAGTTCCGGCATTGAGATCTGGGTAGTTTGGACCCGCTGGACCTAACAGAACCGGATATTTTAATATGTTTGTATTTTACCTATAATACTGTATCCCAAGGCAGGGATAAAACCCAGAGGAAATTCCTTTGCATACAAGGAAGCATATGGTCAGAGAGGCGACTCAATGTCTAGGACCTAAGTGCTGTTCAAAGGGTTTTACCACCCTCACTGTTTACCTGAGGGCGGAGACGACTCAAACCAGAGCAGTCTGTGAGTGTCATATTTTACACCTTCCAACAAAGGGTATCCTGCCAGAAATTCCATTTGGTAGACTGGCTGGCATTCCCGATGTAAATGTGGGGCTACAGAAATGAGACCCCAGGGTCCTAGTGCGCATGAGCTAACTAGCAGGGGGGCATGGATTGAAATGTGTTCCCACGTTAAAGATTGGATACAGCTAATTGTTATCCAATAGCCTGTACTTAATGTTAAGGATAGGGTCACAAAGGATATATAAACTGTGGTCAATCCTTATCCTTTGTCTTCTATACCATCTTGATTGTTACCTGATTGCTGGAGAATTGCTATTTGATACTTCTCATTCCCCACCCCCAAGTAAGTGTTACTTCTTGCCTGTTACTGTACTATATTGCTGTGTTCACCTATTTAAGGAATAAATATACTTTATTATATCTAAGCCTCGTTCAGTTCCAGTTATTTGGTGTATTATTATAGCCTGTCACAAAGCTCCCGTCACACCGTGCACCTCACAAGTGGAACAATCTGGGCCAGCTTGATGGCAGTGCCATTGGTGAGGTTAGAGGCCCCACGCTCTTCCCTACCACAACTAAACTGATTGCAGAGGGAGAGCGCGGGGTCTCTGTAACACTCTTACCTTCTCTGGCGGCATCTCCTCCTGCTGGGTCCCCTCATGTCACCGTGACATCAAATGTCGTTGCCGTGACCATGGGACGCCACGGTGCCATGCAGTGGCAGTTTGCTATGACAACGGAATGCCCTGTGGCGTCACATTGCCATTATGCCATTTGATGTCGTGGCGCCATAAGGATGGGGCGCTGAGGAGATGCCACAGGTAAGACGTCCCGCACATGTCCCTGCACCGAGCCCCGCGAACATCCCAGCCAGCCATGAATCTATCTTAGACTCCCACTGCCGCCACCAGTCTAAGTTCTTTCAAAACTAAAGCTGTCTCACATTTTAATCTGGTCTGTAACTGTTACATACGCCTGTAATATATATTATCTTTAACTGTGCATGCAATGTCTTGTATATAATGTATAACAAAACAAAACAAAGCGCACAACACTCATCGTGAAAAAGTAATAAACAGTGTTTATAAATTAGGTAGTTCAAGGTTAAGCATACATCAAAATAGACTTAATCAGGCATATATAGCCACACCGTGGCAGTTACCAGCAGCTGCGACCAGGAGCTGCAGGGATCTCGCTCCCCCTTCCGCACAATCAGCTGAGATGAGACGGTAAACACAATACCGGAATGCCGATGTCTCTGCCACAGTCTCAAAGTCCCGTATGTGACGTCAGTGCGCCCGATGGAACTAGAGGAGTAGTTGGCTCAATCCTCAAAGGCAACGTGTATCCTCCTTACTGCAGACCCCACTGCACATCCGCATGGGTCAGCGACGTAGCGGTGTAGTCTCGCAGTCCCGTGTGTGACGTCAGTGCGCCCGGATGAGACCCACGGAGTACTCAGATCTGTTTTGTAGGGCAGCGTGTGCCTGCCCCACTCCAGACCTCACTGCACACATGTACGCTTAACCTTGAACTACCTAATTTATAAACACTTTTTATTACTTTTTCACGATGAGTGTTGTGCGCTTTGTTTTGTTTTGTTGTTCGTAGATTATAGGGTCTTGGGCTACCCTTTACACAGCAGCAGACGCTCATCTACATTGGTAAAATGTATTTATCTGATGCACTTTAATCACATTTCTGGGTGTTTTTGATATATTTAATCATTATCACATTTACACTTTTTACTAAGTTATAATTCTTGTGCGCACTTATCTGTTTTCATGTATAACCCTGTTCATCTGTTCATTTAATGTAATCATGTATTGTCGTCATAACTCTGTGCCCAGGAAATACTTGAAGCTGAGGGGTAACTCTTAATGTATTACTTCCTGGCAAAACATTTTTTTTTTATAAATATAGGGTTCCCTGCAATTTTCAGGTCATTTGAAAATTGTACCAAATACAGAAGAATTTACAATTCATCTGATCTGACTCCCTATTAGAGAGGGTTGGGGTTCCTTACAATGCATCTGATCTCTGACGTGCAATTAAAGGGGGTTGGGGTTCCTTCCAATGCATCTGAGATCAGATGCTTTATTAGTGAGGGTTGGGGTTCCACAGAATTTCACAATATAATTATAGGGTTCCTTAAACCATTAGAACATGTGGTGGTGGTGGTGGTGGGGGGGGGGGGTTAATAGGTGGGAAGCTCCATTAATTTCAGCTCCGGGGACCCCTTGCTTCCGGAGATGCATACCTCCGTAGGGGGTGCCGGTAGAAGTCTGTTGGCCTGTGTGACGCAAAACATTTAAACCTCCATTTCCATAGCCCCAAACAGCACAGCCGGAGCAGCTACCGCAGCCCTTACAGAGGTAAGTATCTCGGGAAGCAGTGGGTCTCGGGAACCCCATTCATTTTCACCTCCAGGAACCCCTTGCTTCCCAAGATACTTGGCTCCATACGAGTGCTAGTAGCAGCTCCGCTGGTTTAAAGGTCCTGGTCAAGCAGGCCAATAGGAAGCCGCAAGGGATGACGTGGCAGCTTCTTATTGGCCGGCGTGATGCTGGACATTTAAGCTGCCATTTCGATTGCCTCACGCAGCCCAGCTGGAGCTGCTACCCAGTATGAAGGTGAGTATCTCGGGAAATAGGGTGTCTCCGTAGCGTAAATTCACAGTTCAGCTCCAGACAACCCCTTCAATCCTATAACTGAAAAAATTATGAACCAAAAAAGTGTAGGAAACACTGTTCTAAAGGGTGATTATGCAGCTCTTGACCCAATACATTTTGAAGGTCTTGCCCCCCTCCCCCAACCCAATAAAAACATTACACTACAAATTGTTGTGAATTGCCAACATTTTTCTCAAATTGTATTCAAATAGCGGTACAATACAAAAGCTTCAATGCAAACATACCAATAATAGGAAACAAAAGCAAAAATATGATATGCAAATAATCCCAGGATAATGGTTCCCCAAATGACCATAATATCTTGCAGAATAGAAAGGAAAATAATAGTATCTTGGACATATTTATTTTTTTAAGCGTATTCAACCCGACATTGCAAAAAGGAATCCTACTGCAGAATCGTTGATAAAAGTAATATAAATATACAAACACACATAATTATATGCAGATTTAAATATGTTTAACCAGGTAGTGTTAGGACCTGCAAATTTGGTTATGCCTTGGCGTGGCTTGCAGGCTTATAACGCTTTGGACAAGGCATTTAACTAAATAACCCTTATTCGTGAGAATATCGGCTTTGAAGTATTGTACTAATATATTTTTTTCATATTGGATGTAGCATTGGCCATTTCTGTCTTTTGTTGTATATCAACGCAATATCTTCTTAAAAAGGTGCAGCTTGAAACATGGGAGGATTTAGCATTACATGGTTGGTGCTTTTCTTTCTATTTGGCTGTTTTCCATTCCGTATATACTTGCATATTTGTACAGTCTTACTTTTGTCAATGGTTCTATAATATAAATGTTTGCAATGTTGCTGTGCATGCTCTATTCTTAGAACAGCAGTGGCCAACTCCAATCCCCAAGGGCCACCAACAGGTCATGTTTTAAGGATGTCCCTGCTTCAGTACAGGTGGCTGTCATTGATTGAGCCACCTATGTGGTAGCAGGGTTATCCATAAAACGTGACCTGTTGGTGGCCCTTGAGCACTGGATTTGGCCACGCCTGTTCTAAAACATACTTCATCCGCGCTCTCGCACTGCAAATTAGAGATCCTGTAAACAAACTGTACTGTGCAAAATAGTTTTTTTTTCATATTGCAACCCTCTGTAAGAGATGTGTGCAGAGGTATGCAAATGGAGACTGTTTTAGGGTGAAATGATATCTTGGGATTATTGAGCCTGTTCCTTTATCCAGGCAAAACATTAAAAACAAAAACAAAATAACAAACCCCTATCCCTTTGTAAGGGCTCACTTACTTCCCCAGACCCTATCTGCAGGACTGGAGGGATATTCCCATTACCAGCCTAGCACTCCAAAGTCTCAGGTGGTACCTTAAGCAGGTGGCCCTCCATGTCAGTCTCTGGCAGGTTCCTGGGTCATGTGTCCAGGAAATATAGGTCTCTGGGTGTCTTGATCTCAGCACAGCCTTTGAGCTCAAGACAGTGTCTGTGTGCAGGCTTCACTGCTCTCCTTCTGCCAGCCCAAATTTTAGCTAAGGAAATCACTCTCCTGTGTCTCACATGAGGCTTTTTACAGAGCTCTCATTAGTCCAGATGGAGACTAGTTAATTGAGTGGCTGCAATCAACGATCTCTCAGAGCTCTGGGGCTGCTTTATTAAAACCGGGATAAGTCCCCCAGTTTGCGCACCGCTGTGTTAGTTAATAATTAATTGAGAGACTACCATTCGAGTGGCATTTACTATTGTGCTATTTTTTTTCTATTTACTATTTCCCCAGCTTTTAACCTCAAAGGGACAGATGTGATACTGCATACCCGAACTGGTAGAGAGGAGACATTAAAGGAATTGAAGGATGTAAGGATAGCACTTAACTTACTCCTCACTTCCCAGGCTGAAAAGACACTGAGTTGGACAAAGAGGAAATTTTTTGAAAAATCGAACAAGCCAGACACCATGCTAGCTAGGAAAATTCGCAATAAACAGCAAAACTACACAATCCACTCGATTAAAACTAGAACGGGAGACTTGACTGCGAATCCCAAACACATAGTTGAGGAGTTTAGAGCATATTATGAAAGATTATACGACGGGCAAAAGGTGAGACATAACGATAAAACGAGTAAAGCGAGTAAAGCTTTAGAAAAATTCTTAGCGGACTCGGGTTTGCCGAAAATAACAAGGTTGGAGCGAGAGTTTCTGGGAAAGGAGTTCACAGCGGAGGAACTGCTAGATGTAGTTACAAACCTTAAACCTGCAAAAGCTCCGGGCCCAGATGGTTTTTCGAATCTATATTATAAAAAATATATAGGGATTCTGTCCCCGCATTTATTACGGATGTTTAACCATATCCTAGCAGGGGGGTCCTTTTCAGACATGATGCTGCAGGCGTCCATCTCGGTGATTCATAAACAGGGCAAAGATCCCACCAATTGTCCACGCTACAGGCCGATCTCATTAATTAACTCAGATATCAAAATTTATTCCAAATTAGTGGGCGACGTATGGTATCTCCTGGATTGGAAGAATTTATAGCGTAAAGATGAACCTTCTCCCCAGACTACTATACCTTTTTCAGACACTCCCCATACCTTTAGAGAGGGCAGACTTCAAGGACATGCAGGCCCAGATCTTTAAGTTTATTTGGAAAAACAAAAAAGCTAGGATACAAGCAAAAACATTAGTGAGGCCCAAAACCGCAGACGGACTGGCGGTACCTTGCTTGTTCTCATATTATAGAGCGGCACAATTGACCCAAATTATTCACTGGCACACGGACCCGAAACTACGTAGATGGGTGGAGCTTGAGAGAGATATCTGTGCCCCACTAGAAATTCAGAACCTGATTTGGTACCAAAAACTTAGATTAAAGCAAATCTTGAGACCGCTGTCCTCAATGATCAACTCATTTGCAGTCTGTGAAGCCACCAAATTTAAATGTGCCCTGACCACAAGGAACTCACTGATGACCCCACTATTTGGAAACCCTGAGTTTGCTCCAGGGATGGACGAGGGACACTTTCTACTCTGGAAACAGAGTGGGTACGGGAGGTTGAAGGATCTGGAGGGCAGAATCACTATTAAGACATTTACACAGATTCAGTCAGATAAAGGCATCCCCAACACAGAATTTTTTAGATACCTCCAGATCCGGGCATTTTATACCAAATACACGAACCGTCCTAAAGTAACGAATTTTGAAACGCTCTGTGCACGTGAGCACGCACCACGGGGACTTATCTCTAGATTGTATAAGGAGGTGATCGATCCTGGAGAGGGCAGCAGACAGAGACTTGACTACATGACACAGTGGGAGAGGGATCTGGGAGAAACATTAGAGGACGAGGACTGGTTAGAAATCTTTGAAGCAGTAGCAAAAACCTTGATCTGCACGACATTGAAGGAGAACTCATATACATTTCTAATGAGGTGGTACCTCACCCCGGTTAGGCTATCTAAATTTGTACCAGGTTACTCCCCCATGTGCTCTAGACAATGTGGAGAGCCTGGGGACTTGTTGCACATGCTGTGGTCTTTCCCTCGATTGCGCCCGATCTGGGAACAAATACAGGATTGGCTAAAGAGGATTTTGGGCCTCGAAATTCCTCTGGATCCCTGGTTATTTCTATTAAATAAACCACTGGAGGGCCTGCCAAGAGCAGGAAATAAACTAGTCGCCCATTTTGCGACAGCAATGAGGTGTGAGACAGCGGCATTGTGGAAACAAAACACGACTCCATCGATAGATAAGATTCGGAACAGAATTTGGTTCGTCTGCCAGATGGAGAAATTGACAAGTTTGGTCAATGACACTGGCTCAAATTTTCAAAAAGTCTGGTTTCCGTGGCTGGCACAAACAGACATCACGGGGGTGAGCAATGCCACCATTTGGCTGTGATAGTGAAAGGTGAGTTCTCCTTCAATGAATAGCAGTGCTTGCAACACAGGGACGGGCATGACTGATAGGGACGGCTGCGGCCCCGAATCAAGTGGTTAGCAAGGGTGCACGAGGAGTCTGAGAGGTCTGGAAAAGCAGCAGCACATGGCAGATCCAGTAGCAGTGGCAGAGGGGGTCCTCCCCTTCCCCATCCCCCCCCTTTCTCCCCTAGTGTGTCTTCCCCCCCCCCGTCTTTGTGTAGTGTGTTTAGTTGGGAATTGAAGTGGCAGTACATACAGCGAATAAGTTGACCCATGTTATACACTGTTTTTTATAACTGCTGTATGTGTGAAAACTGAATAAAACATAAAGTTGAAAAAAAAAAAAGGGACAGATGTGGGAGCTTTTTTTCTTTATTTTACAATGCAAACCTTCCTCACAACAAAGCAATATAGCTGTAAGTTAATACATGCATGCTCTTGCACAACTTGCATGCACTTATCTGATTTTATTTATTATCATATCAGGTATAGCAATCTCCAACTTTTTTTTTTATAATTGTAAGTCGGTGCCTTCCTGCTCCTGGCTTTGCCTGCTTGCTTTTTATTCAATGTAAATAAAGGAGTATGCTGCACATCACAATGACAAAAAATAAACATACAGTCTACCGGTGCTGCTGGTTCAAGGAGTACCTGTCAGAGTAATTCCAGGGCAATACTCATGAAAAGAAGGATCCCACGCTCTACGGTTTTGATCATAATGCTAATTTATTTGTGCCACACAACGATTCGACCTAAATAGGTCTTTCTGAAGTGACTAGGCACTTGAGAAAGACCTATTTAGGTGGAAACGTTCATTATGATCAAAACCGTGGAGTGTGGGATCCTTCTTTTCCTGAGTGATTTTTATTCAAAGCAGCCCTGTGTAAAAGTAGATTCCTGCTTCCTCTGCTTTCCTTGTGCCCACGTGGAACACCACAGAAGCAAAGCAGACACAGCAACTACTGCACCGGAAAAACACACATGGGTAGCGTGGCTTTTGCTTCAATTAACGCGGCATCCAATCAGTGTTCAATAAACAGCGTTCCAGAACTAGCCTCTGACTGGTTTCGTGCCATTTGGGCTTTGCCAGCAGTAAAGATGGAGCCTCGCTGTTATATATTGCAGTGTGGATTGAAACATGGTGACAGCTTATTCTACAGTTAAAACGTTTTCTCATTGTACTCTCTTAAAGAGAAACTCCCTTTCATATAAAAATGTCAGAAGTGACAGATTGTAATGAGCCCAGAATTATTCAATACAAATAGAACAGATATATTACCCTGACTTTTGGCTGTATGTTTATTCTTGGTTGTCTGTTTTGTAAGGTTATCGTTTTGGTTGTATGTTGCAGAGTGTAGAAAATGGCATCTTATGTTCAACATGTGAAACGCATTTTGTGTTGCTGTGTTCACAAGCAAGACTGGAAGTCCCCTTACCCTAATACATACTGTATTGCTTTTAAGAAATGTAGGCACTCACAAGAGTTTAGTCCACGTAAGGAGATACAATTCTTTGGTTCTAGTTTTCTAATTAGTTATGCTCATTTGAAAATACAAATATCATCATCTTTTAAGGGGGAGTGATTTAATTTGTAAGTAATGATTTTATTTTTGTAAAAAAAAAAAAAAAATATCCCCAGGTACATTAACACTAACGGTCACTGGGTGTGACAAAATGATCGCCTCTAAATGTTTTTTTTTTTTAAAGGTCTGGATCCAGCTGGGGACCCAAAGGCAGTGCCGTCTTAATGCATGGGCACACTGGGCAGTTGCCCGGGGGGCCCACGAGCTAATCTATGCACAGACCAGAACTTAACACTAATTTTCCGATCACCCGCCTCAACATTCAAATCTCCCGCCAACTCGATAGAAGGAGAAAAATTACGACTTGTAGCGGAGAGTTGGCAGGGCCCAGCGCACTGCTTTGCCCGGGGGCCTATAATGCTGTTAAGATGGCCCTGCCCAAAGGCTGGATATGCTCTTGAAAGGTTTTTTTTTTATAATAATAATAATAATAGCATGTTTTTGTATAGTGCTGCTAGTTTTACGCAGCGCTTTACAGAGACATTTTGCAAGCACAGGTCCCTGCCCTGTGGAGCTTACAATCTATGTTTTTGGTGCCTGAAGCACAGGGAGATAAAGTGACTTGCCCAAGGTCACAAGGAGCTGACACCGGGAATGGAACCAGGTTCCACTGCTTCAAACTCAGTGCCAGTCTGTGTCTTTACTCACTGAGCCACTCCTCCTCTTATTTACCTTTGTACAACTGACACCCAGTGTGCTCAGTGATAAAGAACCACTGCAAACCCTGGATTAGGTTATTTTAAGAAATGTGTTTATTTGAGGGGATTGCTGCTTTCAATACACTTTAAACCTAGAAGTGTGCATTAAAATTTTAAATAGAAATAGCTCTGTTAGACCAGTTGCGATAGCGCAGAATAAATGTATTAGGTGATACCTTTTTTGAAATTGGACTAACAATTGATATAATAACCAAGCTTTAGAGAGTTCTCTCTTCGTCAGCTCGCACAATACTGATTTACAAAAGTTCATTCAGTTTTAGTTTTAGCAAGAAGTGGAACGTAACATTGTTTTTCTCAGGCTGGGGCCATGGTGCCTTCGCCCCCGCGCGGAGGTGTGCGGAGGCTGTAAGGTAAGTAGGTGCTTTCCCTGGCCGGGCCGTGTGGGGCGTTCCTAGGGGCGTCACGGAGCTGGTTCGCCCAACCTGGGCGCTCCAACCGCTGACGTGACCGGCCTGTCGCGCCAAGAAATCAGTTTGAACTGATTTCTTGCGCAACGCGTGCCCCCTCCCGCTTCCACGCCCGCACGCCACATGGTCACGAACACTGCCTTAAAGGCAGTCTGATCGCTCAGTGTACAGACGCCGCTGCACGGTCTGTGGCACCATGGCCCCAGCCTTATGAGTAAAGCAACATGGAGTAGTGGGGGGGGGGTCAAAACATATGCTTTAGCAGGGGACAAGGATCTTTTACGGGGCTTTATATTTTCAGCCTTGCTATTTATTGTCCTCATTTGTTATTTGTTAGTTGGTTTTGTATGTCCTGTATGTAGTGCTAGTCATTTGTAGTGTGTGTTTTTTGTTTCTTGTAGTGTCACTCTTGTATTGATTTTTTTCTGTGTTTGATTCACATATCCCGGGACGCACGTCATCCCATTACCTGGAAGCACAAGATCAGGAGAATTCTGGACACTTCCTTCAATTTTTGGACTCTAAGACACATACCTATGGACTTGTAAGGCTCCGGTTATATTTGTTTTTGTATCCCCCTTAGTGATATTACTTGGTTGTTGATGGTTAGGAGGCTGGAATATATTGTTGATAACCTTCCAGAAGTTAGCTGGGTTTGATGTATTCTGGTGAAGATTGTCAGAGTAATATTGTGCTTTTGCGTGTCTTGTTTGCCTTGTGCACATATTTTCCGCAGGCATCTGTAGTGATTGAGATCCTTGGTAGTGCCAGTTACTTTGTAGCTTTTCCACAAGGCAAAGCTTCCTGAAATGGTAGAGTGCTATAAGGTCAGTTGTAACCCACGGAAGGTTTGCCCCCGTACTCTTATTCTGCGTAGTGGAGCATGGGTATCACAGAGTTTTAAGAACCCGGATTGGAAATAGTTGAACGCAGAATCAGGGTCGGGAATTAAGTCGATTCTGTTCCAACGGCAGTTGGTAAGGTCAGCCAGAAACTGTTGTGGGTTAAAGTTTCTAAATGTTCTAGTGAGGAGAACTTTAGGGCTTGATTGGGGTGGTTTAATTTTCCTTACACAGTACACTATTGCATGGTCACTGAAAATGTCCGGAAGGATGCCAGAGGATTGGATTCTGCTGGGATTTGAGGAGAGAATCCAGTCTAGCAAGGAATGGTTGTGAGATTTAAGGTTTGTCCGTGTGGGTTGGGAAATGAGTTGCGTTAGGTTAAGTGACTTGAGTTGTATCTTGATTTTGTGGTTTTTAGGGTCGAGCCAATTGTAGTTGAAATCCCCAAGAAATAGCATCTCACTCTTCTCATTCAGGGAGGAAATGGAGCCAAGAAACTGGGTGATATCAGTCAGACTGTAGAGGGGCTTTAGGGGAGCGGTAGATGCCAACAACCAAGATAGGCTTAGAAAAGGGGAGGCAGATTTAGCCAACTAGGATTTCAAAAGAGGGTGGGCTTGGGGGGCAACTTAGCAGTGTAAATTGTAAGGTGTCTGCAATATAAAATAACACCCCTCCTCCTCTGACATTACTGCATTTAAAACAAAAATAGATTTTTTTTCAGAGGTATTGTCACGGGAGACTCCTGTGGCGGGTAGGATCTCGGTGGCCGGAACAGCACGAGCGTAGTAGGGGTCACAAGCAGGGGTCCAAGGCGGGCGGCAGACAGCGCAGTCAGGAAACAAGCAGAGGTCCGAGGCAGGCGGCAGGTAGCGAAGTCAGGTAACAAGCAGAGGTCCGAGGCAGGCGGCAGGTAGCGAAGTCATGTAACAAGCAGAGGTCAGCAACGAGGAGACTGGAACAGGACAGGGGAGCAAGGACAGGTCTGGGGGCAGGGACTGAGAACAGGAACAAACAGGGACAAGCCAGATTACTAGCAAGGGCTTTTACTGTGAACAGACTTCTATGGTACAGGTACAGAAAACAGATCAGGATCAGAGGCATGAGCAATACTGAAGGAGTCTGACTTCAAACAAAGGCAAAAGCAACAGACAGGAAGCAAGCTATAAGGACAGAGACAGGAGCAACAAGAAGACAGACAGACAGAGGAACCCAGAGCCAACAGAAGGCAGCAGCACACCCAGTGGACAAGGAAGCTATGGCTAGGCAGGAGGTCTAGGCGACCCTGACAGGTATTTTATCACCACTCCAATTATTTGTCATTCAATAGAAATTAATATGATGCAGAAGTTATATTTTAAAATACCTCCATAGATGTTTTTCACCCTTTTGGAAGCTTTTCTGTTTAGCGCTGATAGAGGGAATGAAATGTGCCTATTTTCAGGTGCCATTTTAGAGGGTATATATATATATATATATATATGTAAATCTCAACATTAAGCGCTGTGCAAATAATACAGCTCTGCTATGAACCACTATCATGGGGAAACTTAAAACATATATAGATTTTCAGCTGTCAGTTATGTCCAATTTTACAACTTTTACAAACAAGTTCTTGAATCTGTAGCCATGTATCCTTTTGGCTACTAATCTGCCCTACCTAACACATAAGCCCTGGTACCAACGCAGGCAGTGTTAGGGTTAAAGCTATGCCCTTGCTGCTGCTGCAGCAGCAGTAAACAACTCCCTTGAGTGACAGGGGGGGTTGGCATAAGGCCTGTCTGCTGCCCTATCAGGGTCTCAGACCTAGGACCCTCCCCCTGGGTACAAAAGGGACTGCAGAGCTAAATTTACTGGTTGTTGGTTAGTGTGGAGCCAGGGCTCTGGCCACCTTCCTTCCCCTCCCTAAGGGGAGTGGGATACTACCAAATTGGAGAAAGAAAGAATCCCTATATTGTGGCACTTCGAGAGAAATCACCCTAGTTAAAACTTAATATTTATTAGATTATTTAAAATAAAACTGTTTGGAGAAACCACAAATGCAGGACAAAAAACTAAATAACATAAATTAAAAGAACGGAGAGGTGTGGTGAAAGTACTAATATAGCAGTATTTTATATATACCTTCTTACTAGTCTTAATTTAACACTTTGTGTATGGGTAGCCTGTCTGTATCCTGAGTGAGTAGGTGTAGCTAAGATAATGTTATATCTCAGATCCCTTATAACCAATCGTGTAAAAGATGTAGATTGGGTAGGATATATTACACACAATCTCAGTGGAACATGTCACTGGTGGAGAAGTATTAGTTTAACTGTAAGGCTGAGCTTGGCTAAATATAGTTGGTTGCTGATGTAGAGTAAACATACATATAGCCCTGGCTGCCTAATAGTATCAGTATATCCAACCTCTAACAGGACAAGCTTTTACAAGTATAGTGATAGAGAAGGCTAACCCTAGTCTGAGTGCTCTTGATGCCCACGGACGCAGTCTGCGAAGCACTCAGGCGGTATACAGGCCCACACCTCTCCGATGAGCCGACGTCACGTGATGGTGACGTAAGACGTACCCTACGTACGTTTCACCGTAACTGGCTTCATCGGGGATACTACCCCTGACTCCACCAGGGAGTAAGGGAGCAAAGGATAGACCTTTGGGGCTTCAAGCCCTGGGGGTTGATTCCAGGGATTACAGAGAAAGAAAAGAGTGTACATGTTGGTTTGCTGTATGAAGAATAAAGAACCATCCTTTGTTGTATACTCCTGCCTGAGACTGCAGTTTATCAGGGGGAGTGCTAGAGGGTTTTCCTGCAGGAACTGCACCCAGCTCTGCTGTGGGCTGCTGGAAATGGAGGCGTTGCATCCATAAAGAACTGGGAAGATCCCTAAAGCCTGTCCTGTCTTCCCCACTACCACCGGTAGGCCCCTCAGTATCCTGTAAGCCTAGCAGGTGAGCAGCCCCTGACCTTACACCTGCTGTACAGACCAAAGTTTCTGAATATCTCTGGGATATATCATCCTGGATGGCCCTCTGCCGACATAAACTTAACATGGCAATAACAGAGCTCCTTATACTTCCTCCCAAACCTGGCCCTACTACCTCCTTCCACATTACTGTTGGAAGTACCAGCATTCATCCAATAGCCCAAGCACGCTGCCTAGGGGTCACACTCAACTCCTCTCTCACATTCTCCAATCCCATTCAAAACGTATCTAAAACCTGTCCCTTTTTCCTCCGCAATATTACCAAGATATGCCCTTTCCTCTGTTACTCACTGCTAATACTTTGACTCAGGCCCTCATTCTCTCCCGTCTCGATTACTGTAACCTCCTGCTGTCCAGCCTTCCTGCCTCTCACCTGTCTCCCCTACAATCTGTCCTTAACGCTACTGCCAGAATCACTCTACTCTTTACTAAATTTGTCTCAGCGTCTCCCCTGCTGAAATCACTCTCCTGGTTTCCTATCAAATCTCGCATCTCACACTCAATTCTCCTCCTCACTTTTAAAGCTTTACACTCTTCTGCTCCTCCTTACATCTCAGCCCATATTTCTCGCTATACACCATCCAGACTCTTGTATTTTGCTCAAGGATGTCTTCTCTCTACCCCCTTTGTATCTAAAGCCCTCTCCCGCCTTAAACTTTTCTCACTGACTGCCCCACACCTCTGGAATGCCCTTCCCCTCAGTACCCGACTAGCACCCTCTCTATCCACCTTTAAGAACAACCTTAAGACACACTTGCTTAAAGCATATGAGTAGCACCGTGGCTAATACTATACATATGATACATAAAGCTTGGCCCCCTGCAGATGCACTTACCAGAACGCCCTCTTACTTTCCCTGTACATTCTCCCTAGCAATTAGATTGTAAACTCCTTGGAGCAGGGACTCCTCTTCCACAATGTTACTTTTATGTCTGAAGCACTTCTTCCCATTATGTGTTATTTATTTGATTATCACGTGTATTACTGCTGTGAAGTGCTATGTACATTAATGGCACTATATAAATAAAGACATACATACATGACACGGCAGAACAACAGCAGGTAACAGTGAAATCTCCCAGAGGGTTGGGGAACACCTGTTACAAATACATACTTCAACCTGCTGGATACACACAACACGCTTTTATGTCTGACATAACTTGGAAGGCATCATTTTGACATCAAAGTGTGTGACTGATGTCCCCATGTTTTCTCACAACTTAAAAACGTAATCATTCTACTCCATGATTTACTGTCAAAAGAAATGTTTGCCACTACCAAGATGGCGGCCCCACCCACTCCACATGTGGTCAGTTCTTTTCCTTCCGCGTATGACGCGCCGTATTGCCCCGCCCCCTCCCATGCGGCAAGTAACACGTCACGTACTCCGTTGCGACTGCCGGCAAAGCTGAGGGGGCCAAGATGGCGGCGCGGTGGGGAGCGGGCGAAGACACCTTAACCATCGGAGGAATGGAGCTCTTCACCGCCGGCAGCCCCCTTCAGGTACAGCCACGGTACACGGGAGCAACCGCCTCGCTCAGGCCCAGCCTGGCGGCCCCTGTAGCAGTCGCTGCTCGGGCGCAGACAGCCTCTGTGCCGGCTGCCGGGTGACACGTGGATGCTGAGCCACGCTGTGTGCACATGTGTGGGACCCGCCCGGGCCTACGGATAAAGAGCCTACGGGAGGGGGATATTCAGTGCGGGGACCTGACCAGTAACCCCCCGTGTTACTCAGTCTCCGGCGCTGCGGAAAGCTCCGGCCTGGCTAACACGTGGAGACACGCGGGGAGGCGGGCGCGGGCTCTCCGTCACTGCAGCCGTAAAGCGCTCTGTATATCTCCCACATCACAGGCTGGGGCCGGCTCTCTGCTGGCAATACAGTAACTTTTTTAATGGCACAGCGGTCTGAGAAATAATAACAATATCTACCTCCTGCACCGGAGAGACCTCGTGATTACATTATTTGTGTGTGAAAAGTGTTTTGGGGTGGGGGCACTGCATGGATACAGTGATTCGAAGCAGAAAGGCACAGTTTAAATGAGTAGTGTCCCGTGTTACTCCTTTCAGCTGAACGTGATAGAAAATGTGCCTGTGGTTTCTGCTGCAGAATATCTTGCAGAGATGCCAGTCACATGTGTTAGTTTTTCCTGTGCATGCTTGAACATATGGCAATGTAGTTCGGCATCAAACTGATGATCAGAATTACACAAAGGGCATTCCGTGTGGTTTTTTTCCCCTTCTAGATTCCCACTGTTAATTGTAAAACTAAACTGAGATCTGTTAAGGGGAACCCGTTTCTCTGTGTTTGGGGAGGTGCAGGGAGTGTACTGGGAGAAGTCATGTCTGTTACCCACGTGCTTACTGGAAGTCTCAGTCACAGCATTTATCTGCTGATCCTTTGGGTTTCTCATCTTGTCTCTTTTAATTTTTTATTCCTGGGTCAGAAATACCGCTTACAGTTAATTATCTTTTACAGAATGTATGAAGACTCATTTGTAAGCAATGTTCGTTGTGTATTTGTGTTTCCCAGACTATGTAGTGGCAAATCACCTGCTCCATTTAGTGAATGGTTGTGGGAATTTATACCACATGGTGTCTAAAGTACTAAATCCATGCTGACATTGGTACCCATACTACAAATACCCAAATGTAATTCACCTTAAGTGTGGTCTTTTAGATCAGCTGTTCCCAAATCCAGTCCTAAAGAACCCACCAACAGGTCAGTTGTTAAGGATATCCCTGCTTGAGCACAGGTGGCTGTCATCTTGACTGACCCATCTGTGCCGAAGCTGGGATTTCCTTAAAACCTGACCTGTTGAGGGTTCTTGAGTTGGCATTGGGAACCACTGTTTTAGAGTAAATGCTATTTGAACTTAATACAAGTTACAGGCCTTGTCTGAAACAATCACTTAATGTGCAGCGAGGCATCATTTTAAGAGGCACTCTTAACTTTTTCCTTTAAGTCTTTGAGCTTGTATATGTTTATTTGAGAGCGAAAATGTGTTTTATGCATTTGGTATGTTTTTAAGGACCAATAGTTTAGAAACCGTTAAATAATTACAGGAGTTTTTTTTTTATTTGACTTGTTTTGTGGTAGGCATAACTGATTTACACGATACATAATGCACCCAACATATCTTTTAGGAACTGTTGAATGAGTGGTATCAAATTTAAAATTACTGCACATTTTTAATTTCTGCAATGCTCATCATTGAGTATTAACAGAGCAGTGATTTGGATGGTGTTATTTATTCTAACGATTCCGTAGTTGACTTAAGAAAATATTGCATGTTCAGGGTAAGGAGCAACAGATTTGTTTGCAGAATTTAAAAACGACAAATTTTGGCACGTAACGGATAAATATTTGTTTATTATAGATTAAATGTTTGCACATGTATTTATATTACCACATTTATTTTAAGACAACACTTCTGCACCTCCATCTAAACTGTGATCTCATTATGCCTACTCACCTCTTACATTTGACACAGGGATGTCTGATTTTTGCGTCTTACCTCTACAGCCCTCTCCCATCTTAAACCTTTCTCACTCGTCTCTCCCTACTTGTGGAATGCTCTTCCAAACCATATCCATCCTATGCCTTCCAAACCATATCCATCCTATGCCTTCCAAACCATATCCATCCTATGCCTTCCAAACCATATCCATCCTATGCCTTCCAAACCATATCCATCCTATGCCTTCCAAACCATATCCATCATATGCCTTCCAAACCATATCCATCCTATGCCTTCCAAACCATATCCATCCTATGCCTTCCAAACCATATCCATCCTATGCCTTCCAAACCATATCCATCATATGCCTTCCAAACCATATCCATCCTATGCCTTCCAAACCATATCCATCCTATGCCTTCCAAACCATATCCATCCTATGCCTTCCAAACCATATCCATCCTATGCCTTCCAAACCATATCCATCCTATGCCTTCCATTTTTAAACTCCAGCTGAAAATTCACCTCTTTAAAGAAGCATCTACTGTATTAAAATGGAGGCCTAAACTACTTAATCTAGACCAAGCATGTACAATATGCGGTCAACCCAGACTCGCTGTACGGCTCGGCGATCTCGGTCTTCTCCCCTGAAAATTCTACTGTTTACCCTGCAGGTCTTGAAAAAAACAGACGCGTGGCGTCAAAACGCCCGGCCATTTTTTCAGGACCTGCAGGGGAAAGAGTAGAGTTTTCAGGGGATAAGACGGAGATCGCCGCACCACGCCGCCGGTGTGAGTGGGGGGGTTCATTTTAATTAAAGTGCGGCCCAAATCTGCTTTCCTTGGAGCGGTTTGGCCGTTTCACTTTATAAATTGTGCAGGCCTGATCTACATGCACTTGACCATCCTGATTGCACTTGAATGCATATTGACTCCTTCATCTATCTGTAGGTCTCCCAATATATAACTTGGATTGTAAACTCGTTGGGACAGAGTCTCTACTTTATTATTCACTTGCCCTAATCCCCATTGTTTTTGTATAGTATTTTTTTATTGACAGCCTTGCATTACATATATTTGTCAACATTTGTTAAGATCATAAATGGTAAA
Source organism: Ascaphus truei (assembly GCF_040206685.1). Lineage (NCBI taxonomy): Eukaryota > Metazoa > Chordata > Amphibia > Anura > Ascaphidae > Ascaphus > Ascaphus truei. The sequence goes on along the minus strand of NC_134490.1, from coordinate 65,648,166 downwards.
TATTTCTTTGGTCATAACAGATTATTCTAATCCCCATTGTTTATGTTTGTATTTTTCTTGTACTGTGATTTTTTAAGGAAAGTGAGAAGATACACACAAACATATATTAACTGTTTAAATACAGTCTGATTATAAATTGTTAGAGGCAATACAAGCTCAGCGTTTTTTTTTATACATAGGATTGGAGACTAATATCGGCCCGGCGATATGTCTTGCCGGCCCTTCTCCCACGACACAACGTTATGTTGTCATGGCGCCATATCGCCATGTTGATGTCACATTGTGATGGCAACAGTGTCTCCAGTAAGGCTAAGGCCCCGGTAACTCCGCTGCAACGCGCACCCGCGAGATTGGCGGCGCGTGCAGCCGATTCCCCGGTCTGCAGCTCACTGTAGGAAGAGAGATCGGTGGTGGGGGGTGTGGCGGGCGAGTGACGGGGCGCGGCCATGACGTCACCCGGCAGGTTCGTCCTCATTGGTTGAACCGCTGGGGGCGTGGCTTATCGCTCCGTCGCGAGTCCTGCTCTCGATTCTATTGAGAGCAGGAGAAACTCTCGCCACAGCGCTGCGGCGCCCCCTCGCAGCGGGCCCGGCGCCATTGAGGGGAGGGCTCTTGTCCCTGCAGCGTCAACCACAGCGGGCGCTGCAGTAGGCAGCGAGGGCAAGGCCAAAGAGACAGAGGCCCGTGGTCTCCCCAGCTATCAATTTAATTATTGTGGTCAATAGTGCAGGGCTTGTGTAACCGCCATCAAGCCCTTCAAACCGGTGTCGCCATCACGGCACCGGCCCATGAACCCACTAAGGCATTTTCCCGGTGGCCCAATCCGCCGCTTACTGGAGCAGGGGGTTTCCGCAGCGGAATCCCACTAATTTCAGCTCCTGGTGATGCTTTATCTCCATAAGTGGTCCCGGTAGCAGAACCGACTGGGTTTGGAAGCCGGGGTCCCCGGAGCTGAAATGAATTGGTTCAACCCTATGTAAAAAGCATTCTAAAATTTACCTCTATTTCCTTGTTCTCTTCCTAATATGGGCACAGAAATTACAAATTTATTCATGAGGTTTATGTATCTTGTGAGGTTCAATGATGTTTTTTTTGGTTTATGTAAGGCTGAATTTGTTGTGTATATTCCAATATGTAGATTGATCTCTAGAACCCCAACACTTACAGAATAAATAACATTTGGAAGATGAATGCTACCAGAGATGTTTTAATAATGCTGCTGCTATTACACAACATACGGGATATGTGCATTAGTGAGTCACAGAGGAACTGGAAAAAGTAAGTAAGAACTTAAGTAAATTGGCATTTCTTAGAATTAATTGGCTTCACTAGTGTAGTGGTTTTTGAGTCAGATTTACCAGCAATGGTGCAGTTTTGTATTGTAATGTGTAGAAATGGTTGAGTGCAAAGGCTTTATAAAAAGAAATCAGTACTTTCAGTATTAGGTGATACTACTTTAATTTGGACTAACAGTTTATATTTATAGGACCAGCTTTCAAGAGGTTCAGGCAATACTGATTTACAAAAGATTCCATGAGTTTAACAGACAGGAGGCTCAGTCATAATGACGTCATAATAAACCTGTGCTGAAGCAGGGATATCCTGAAAACCTGACCTGTTGGTAGCTGTTGCAGACTTGATTGGGCCACCCCTGGGTTAGAACATGTCCTTTTGGGCGTAGATACCTAATAGTTTTATGTAACTATAAATGCTAGGTACAGTATTTTAATCTTCTGAACAATGTAAAAAAAAAAAAAAATAGAATGGTGAAGAAGTTCCATAATCTTAGCTTTGTTGGAATTAAATATTAAAGCTGTTTTGAAGTAGCGACAAGCACATACATTAATAAAATGTTCATATAGAGCGAACCTTGGAGCACTTTATAGTTGTTTCCATGGGTCACTCAGATTGCTTTTTGGGTCGCATTACATTTTATTTCAATCTTCTTTTTTTATTAGAAAGGTACCAAGTACATATTACACAGTACAGTCTAACAGTTATTTCACTTATAACGCTTTTGGTATCTTTCTTTAGTTGTGCTATTTTGTCAGTCGTTGTTAATCCACTGACGTGGGGAGTAGTTGTTTGGTAAACCTTTTGAGTTTTATTGGAAAGTTGAGTCCTGATTGATAGAGAGAGAAACGAGACGCATTACATTTTAAAGCAGCAAAACACGAGATCTTATTTATTATTATTTTTTTAATATTGTTCTGTAGTATTAGATAATAGTGGCACTTAAATTATTTAATTTTTTTTTCCAAGTCTTAATGGCATTTTTTTAAATGAGTTTTTTTTTAAATATACTGAGCATTCAATAGCAGGTTTAGCCCACCTCCCCAGCCATCAGTGCAAGATATTTGTAACACGTTCCTTTTTGTGATAATATTTTTGCCAATGTTCCCTGCAGTTTGAGCTGTAAATTATAGCTGGCGTTACCATGGTAATATAAGGTTACATTGTAGCTGCCGAGTTATGATGCGTTTTGATAGTGGTCGCGCACGACATCGCGCTCCCCGTGAACAAAAGGCCGTACGTTTTGAGGCAGGCCATAGAGCACGCAATTTCGAACATACAATTCATCTTTTTTTTTTTCGCGACGGCTGCGTCACGTGAGCAGTTCAGCCAATGAGGGCGAACCGCTCACGTCTCCCGATTGCCTCCAGCCTAGTTTGTTTCGTGTGTGCCCGCTGCCACTATAATCGCGGCTGACTGAAGGATGGCTTGAATGTAGAATTATACATTGTCGCATGCTTTTACATATGAGAAGGGGAGGGGGGGAGTACTACTGCTTTTTTTCCATAAGATCCAGCGGTCCCAGTGAGTGAGATGCAGGGGCGCTGCTTGCTGCTTCAATATTTACTTGAGGCTATTTCCTAATTTCAGTACTGAATGTAGTCCCCGTGTAATGCTAATAAAAAACAATGTCTGCATTAGGACAGCATGCAACATGTGATAATGTCTTTAGGACCAGATGGCCTCTCAGGGTGATATTGGCTGACGTTAAATCACATATCGGCCTTTTTTTTTAGTTATCCCATTTCATAATGCCCCATGCCGTTAATAAACGCTATAGCTGGGACTCGCTAAGCTCCAATGGGGAGTACTGATGAGTCCATCGTTGACATTGACTTTAGCCGTTAACAATTATCAAGCTCCAATACCTCTTATCTGAGCTTAGAGGATCTCCCCCAGAGAGAACTGGTAATCTGATTTAACATTATTTGCTCCAACCCTTAGACTGCCTTTATGATATTTATAAACCTGCTAAGAGCTGGCACCTGCTGTAACCTAAGGACTTTTATAACCCACCTCCTTTTCCTGCCTGCTGCAGCCGAGGGTATCTTTAAATTAACTGTATTGGCTGATCTGCGGCCTGCTGGTGCTGTACACTGCACAAGCCCCTGAGGCAGCCCCCGCACTTAGAGCCGGACTGGGACGTTTGGCCGCGAGCATAACTTTGCAGCAATGTCCGCTCCTGCACCCGGCAAGCCAAGGCAGGTCGGCCACTCTGACAACTGCATGTTTAAATGTCTCGCGTGGGACAGCTACACTGCCTAGAAGGCTGTTCTGACACGCCATCTTTAAATGTCCCGCGGGCTGTTTTGATACATGTCAAAACAGCCCGTCTAGGCAGTGTAGCTGTCCCACGCGGAACTTTTAAACATGCAGTTGTCCGGGTGGGCAGGCAGACATGGTGGGTCGGGTGCTTTGGTGGTCGGACGCAGGAGCGGACATCGCGGTGAAGTTTCCCGGCTGCGTTTTGCTTGCGGCCAAATGTCCTAGACCTCTTAGAGCAGAGCAGGAAGCTGCCATGATCTTTCCCCCAACTGAAAACGATGATCAAAAATAGAGGTTTCCCCCTCCTCACTCCTGCCTCCCAAGCACTAGGCTGGTACCATTTTTGCATACTAATCAGATTGGCGAGGTCTTAACCAAATATGTGCATGCGGTGAAACACCCATCTAAAATTTTACTTTGAAAAAATCATTTTGGTAGCAACTACCTGTGGCAGTGTTGAGGTGACTCCTGGAAAGGTTTTCTTGTGAGGAAAGTCAAATGACCCATCTCCTTTGGGTATATACTTGCAGAAATTTTATATACTGTATTGGTATTTTTTGTGTTGTGAGAAAATTTTCTCCTGGCGCGAATGTCAAAATCTGTCGTTGGTGTGCACTGAACATCCTTACACCGGTTTACTAATTTTGGGCATGTATTGGCCAAAACTGTATGTGCACCTATACATACATACCTGCTATTGGGACACAAGGCAATAACATTTAGTCTTCCTTGGATTACTATGAGCTTGTATTTTGATTTTGAAAATCTAAAGTTGGGTTACATTTATGGAGGAAATATAAAGACCAATGTTTTCAGCTAACATTTTCGGTGTTTTTGCTGAGACATGTTAGCCCATATCTAAATTACTTGGCATGTGTACTTGCGCAAAATATGAAACATTTTATGGGAGTATTTTAATTCTAGTTTTGCCTGGTCCGTTTATTTATTTATAAAATGTTTTACCAGGAAGTAAATACATTGAGTTACCTCTTGTTTTCAAGTATGTCCTTGGCACAGTTGTGATAACAATACATGGTTACACATACATAGTTACATTAAGTGAACAGGGTTATATACAAGACGATATATATATTTTAGGCGCATGTAACAGTTACAGACCAGATTAAAATGTGAGACAGCCTTAGTTTTGAAAGAACTTAGACTGGTGGTGGCTGTGAGTCTCGGGTAGGTTGTTCCAGTTGTGGGGTGCACGGTAACAGGAGGAGGCCGGATACTTTGACCCTTGGGACCATGACCAGTCTGATGCAGTGCGCCTTTTGCATTCGGTTTTCAAATTGAGGTGTGAATAGTTTTACCAATTTGAATTCTGTACTGGCAAAAAAAATTATGTAAACTTATACATATCTGGTACCGCTGTGCTTAGCGTACACAGGGCAATAACTTTTACTGAAATATTTGTATCGACACAACTAAAAAAATGTATATTCCCCCTCATTCATATTTATTACATTAAATCAGGGGCGTAGGTATAGGCCGCCAGGCCCGTGCTCTTGGGGGCCCTGCTCTCTCTCTTTT